>NC_051309.1:25016997-25320027 GCF_015220235.1 Choloepus didactylus
TCAGAGGATCCTCTCTTTAAGAAAACAAAGCATTTCTGTGTAGACAACAGTCGCACGACAGTCCATCACCCAGGGTCGAGGCTCCCTGCACAGTGCCAACCAGCTGCTCAAGGTGACAGAGATCCACAGGAAGGAAAATTGGTCTTGCTTCCAATTTGAATTAAAATGCCTTCTGGAGATGGAAGTCAGGTGGCTAGGCCCATTTATTTGTTGCCTAATGCCACCACTAACTTCAAAAAAAAAAGTAAAAGTAAAGCACCTAGTGATTTATTATACAGAATATAATGGAGGTCGAATGCAATAAAAGAGGCTAATTGAGGGCTTTCTTTACATCCCCTCCAACGCAACTGTCTTTCTCTTCTTTTTTGTCCTATTGTTTTCTCTTTTCCTATACCTCCATTTTTCTACTTTCCTCCTTCTTCCTCTCTTTTTGTTCCTCTCTTCAAGGACTCTTTTCCCTTCCTCTACTGAGCACTGTTTTTGTATATCTGGTTCCAACTGGAGGATACCAGAGGGGCAGAGTTTCCATTTTCCTGTTAGCAACTGTGTCAATTAGGCCATTATGTCAATGTCCCTTTGGACACCCTGATCGATCAGCCTCTTCTGCTCCCAAGAGGGGATAGGGATGGTGGAAGTGCCCCTTCAGTTATATTTCCTCCTAAAATGCACAACTGAAAATTGGGCCCAGTGTCAAATTTTAAATGATATGATTTTTTCAATTTTTTTTTCTGATTATAAAATTTAAAAATATTTCTGGAAAATACAAAAAGCAATCACCCATTATTATTGCAATATGGAAGCAATTACTGTTAAAAGTACATGCATTTAAGCCTGTATTTTAATATATTGCATAAATTTGTATATATCACTAATTTGGGTCATATACACATGCTGTCCATGTTATTAAAAGTCTCATCAACATCATTGTTAATGGCTGCATCTTGGACTAATGTGTCAACATACCAAAATACACTGATTCATATTCCACTGGTAGATAGTTGATCCTTTTTCAATTTTTTGCTATTATAAATATGCTACCCTGAACAACTTCATGATAAAAGTTCTTTCTATAATTTTCAATGATTTCCCTAGGAAATAATTTCAAATGTAACACTGCAGGATAAAAGATTAAGCACACCTTTAAGGTTTGTATATCGTTAAATTGCTTTCCAAAAAGTTTGTATCATTTGTGCTCCCTCTGAATCCCTGACCAAGCAAAAAATCTTTTTACAAATTTTATAAAGCCTTTTTACAAAGCACATAATCACCTACTGATCTGTCATGCGTGAAAAGGGCAAAAAATTAAGGTCCATCTCTACTCTGTCCTCCTACCCTACAGAGAGTCAACATTTATGCCCTCTAGGATTTGACCCTTCTTTTTGCAGGACAAGTCAAATAAAGTCATTCTCTTATTCATTCATTTAGCCAACAGTCGAACAGTTATTGAACATCTACTATTAGCCAGGCCCTGGGCCGGGTGCTAAGGATATACAGGTGAGTAGAACCTCACCTTAAACCTAAAAGAAAGATGATGTTGTGAGGCAGACAGGTAGGTAAATAAACTAGAGCACCAGGAGACAAGAGCTCCGTAGAGGCAGGCCCGGGGTGCACCAGGAGCTCCCAGAAGGACATCTATAAATAACAGTGGGGAGATGGGGGCTAGGGGTCAGAAAGACCTCCCATTTGGGATGATGCTTGACCATTTCCCCAACGACGTAATTTAGTTACTCTTTCCTGAGCACTTGCTATGTTCTTAAAAGCATTGCCCCATTTGTGCTCATAATCCCATTAAGGAGATATTATTTTTCTTTAATAAATGAAAAAACTGAGGTTTAGAGAATTAAGTAACATGCCCAAGAACACACAGCTAATGAAGCATGAAGCTAAATGCAAACCTAGATCTACCATCAAAGCTCTACACCAAGAAAATCCCGGGCAACACCCCAAAGTCTCCAACCACCCAAAAAAACTCCCACTGAACTTGAGCTCTAACTCTTTGCTTCCATCTGCTTCCTTCCCTCTCAAACCTGCCTCCTCCCAAGTACCAACCCTTGTCCCACAAAGGATGACTTCAAATCTTTCTTCTCCTCATTGCCCAGTGTGGATTTTCCTTTTCTCTTGACCTCGCTGAGCCTGACATGCCTAGCCTCTGGACCCCAAATTCTTTGTGTCAGAAACATGGAGATTGGAAATAATGATTTGTGAGCCCCTTTGCAGTTCTCAGGGTATAAGATCCTGTGAGCTACTGAACCATTCCAACAGCATTTAGGGCTGCTCTTCAAAGACAACAGCAAGCGTTGGGTTCAAATTGAAAAAGCAGACATTGGCAGCCTCTTCCAATGAAAAAGAAAAGAAAAGAAGTATTTTAATGATGTTTTTTAATCATTTCCTTGGAGCACACAATTGAATATATTTGCTGGAGGATGAAAAAGAACCCATCCTCAATCCAGTGCACAAAATTACTCTAAAACCTAAGGAACCAGTTTCACATTTTTCATTAATTCCTGGCTGGTAACTTTCAACATTAGGCCCCAGTGCTCCATCCAAATCAAGTTTCTGAGAAACACACAAGCAAATCAGAATTTCTTTGGTTTTACCAAGAAATCTTTCAGTTATGGGATCCCAACCCTGATTTCAACTCATTTTGTGAACTCCCAAATCCACTTTTAATTATACATTTACCATTAGAATTCTCCCATCCATTAAACCTGTTAGTTTTATCATAAAATTATAGGGACTGAAGACTCATCTCCCTTTATGGTTGCAAAAGAGATGATCTCAAACACAGTAGCAAAAGTATGAAGCTAAAAAAAAGAAAACTTAATTTCAAAGTGGACACTTTGATCTTATCCTGCCTTCCACAAGAACCTTCCATATTTTTGCATTGTTTACAGAATTCAGCCCAGTGTTTTTTGCATAAACTTCTAAGCCTTCCACATTCTGGTCTGATCTTTTTTTCTCTTTATTTCCCATTACATATCTCTTATATGCCCTACATTTCAGCCAGAGAAAATTAATCAGGGGCCCCTTGCTCTTCCCCAGGGATTCAAGCCTCCTCAGCTCTACCCAGGCTGGAGTTCCATCCCAGCTTTCTCTAATCTAAATTCTAGTTGTCCCTTGAGCTCAATTAAATACCTGGTCCTGCACGGGGATCTACACTTACTAGGGGGCCCCACTATGTTTGGGGCACACTACAATTACAGTTCGACTAGCTGTAAAATGAGTGCTTCATCAACAACCATAGTATTATGACTAATGTGTGCTGAGTACACATACACAATAATATATATTGCTTGTATAATCTCAGTTTTAAACTGTGGTCATGAATGGCCTTTGGGGGCACTAGACTGTAATGTAACCATTCTGAACTAGAGATATGGCTTTTGTTCAAAGTATAATATAAATATCCATCTCCTCTTGATTTTTCTTCTGAGTTATAAATAAAAAGTATATTAAATGACATAAACAAAATGACAAAAAGGAAAGCACAACTTTGCCTCTATTATTTAAACTGCTTACTGAAAATTCTGACTGGGTATTTCTGTTTAAGATTTGCAATAGCTTAGATTTTATACCTCCTTTTTGTGGTTAAATTAGTAATAACAGCATTAAAATCTTAAGAACTGTATAGTACTATAATTAATTATCTTCTCCCATAATTACACTGATTAAACACAGCATAAGAGACCATAAAGATAGATAAAACATTATGGCTACAAAACTTTTTTTTTTTATGTCCATAAAATGACTATTAAGCCCTAGGTGACTAAATTAATATCACCCATACAATTTTATGGGGTTTCCATCCACATCCCACAGTATCATTTGCCATGATGGCAGATTTTTTTCATAGCTGTATTGAAACTTGAAGTAACACTTTTCAAAAGATGGAAACAGAGGGAGCCGGATTAGTTGACTTCACCCAAAAGAAGAGATTTCTGTTTGAACACTACTTCCTAAGCCTATATCTGTGTGCACATTTAAATCCCATGACCACCATCCTCCCCTCTTCCTGCCTCCAACCCCCACTGCAGCTGGCAAACAAATGCATTGCATTTGTTTTTTCATTATCCATGTCTTCATTTTCTTCTAAAAACGATCTCCAAAGATTTGCGCTTACACCAATGTCACAGACGATCAAGGCAGCCAATTTCCATCTTCCTTCTAAAGAATGAGCCTCTGAAACACCCAAGGACTTTCAAACTGAGTGACCCATGCTATTACAAAGATTAAAGAACATGACAAAATCCCAAGAAAAATTCACTCTAAAAGCTAATCCTGTGGGGAGGAAAAAGAAACTATTTGAAAGCTTTTCAAATATGAAGAATAGCTCCTTGGGATCATAATTTAACAATTAAAAACTTTATACATATATAATCGGTAATGAATTTTTTTAAAAAAAAAGCTAGCAGAAACAAAATAAAGCTACTAATCTAAATGCATTATCACCACTGAAAATATGCACAAATTTTCCAACAGTGCTTGGAAAATGAAAATATATTTTAATACTAAATGGATTCCTTTATTAAATCAGCAAATATTTTTAAGAAATCATTGTGAACTGGTGTGGTCCTAGATGTGATAGATGAAAAAATAAACAAAATCAACATAGTGAGTGACCTGATGGGGCTTATAGACTAGTGGGTAAGACGGTATCAATGACACAAACAAACTGTAATAAAATGTTTTGAAATAAAAGATAAGCATACTTTGAGAAAGGACAACAGAATTTAACTTAGATTGGGTTTGGGATTGGAGATAAGCAAGGCTTGTCTAATTAAGCAGAATTTAGGACACGAAGGATGTATGGAAGTGAGTGTGAAGAACGCGTCAAAGAAAAAGTACTCTAAACAGAGAGGATATGTGACTGAAGGTCCTGAGGTGAGAAAGAGCTTAGCAAGTTTGAGACACTGACAGGACCTGCATTTCATGGAAGCAGAGTTTGGCTCTGGTTTGTTCACCACAGAACCTGAACGGTGTCTCATTCATAAGAAGGTGCTCGCTAACTAACAACTAAATGGTTGTTGAATGAATGGCTGTGGCCAGCATAGCTGGAGTTTAGTGAGTAAAGAGGAGAGCAGGCTAAGATGAGGATCCCCCGGCAAGCAGAAAGCAGATCACGGCAGGCCCGGCTGCCATCTTGAAGATGCATCCGCCAAACCGCCACAACACCCAACAAACGCACAACCAACTTGTTTCCTCTTTTATTAACTAAACCCACAGACTTCTTACACCTTTGGTGTCTTTTTATTATAAGATCCTCAGAGGCAGAGGCCATTTTTTACTGATTTTTGTGGCCCCTGTGCCTTTCACATGCATGGAATAAAAAGGCACTTGATGAGTACTCACTGACTGAGCTGCCAGTTACTAAGTTAGTATGTGCCAGGTAGTATGGTTTGCATGCATTGTTCAAGTTTCATGACAGTTCTGCAAGATATATATCCGTGTGTGTGTGTGTGCGCGCGCGCACGCGCGCACGTGCATGTGTAATTTTTACTGTTTTTGTCTCCAGTACAAATGAGAAAACTGAAGCTTAGAGAGGTTAGGGAACTTGCCCAAGATCATGTAGCCAACAATTAAAAAAATCTTTTACCCCTAGAACCTGTTCTCTTATCAACTAAAATTATCCTTCTTCCCTCAACTAAAATATATAAATAAGAACTGTATTGATTTCTCTTTCAGTCATAGCTACTAGATGATGTATAACAAAGGCTTCCCTTTATTACATTACCAAGAATACAATTCATGATGTAAAATGTATTTCCTTCATTAGGGTATGGTAGAATTGAAGGTGATTATTCTTTAAAGCCAATGTGTGAAGTGCTTAAAAACAAAACTACTTTCTTTTGATTAAACTAGGATTTGAGAGCATTGAAAAAGTCTACTGAGTCTGACCTTGAGCCTTTGACTTCTTCTTTGGGTTCCCTCATGGGCATCCAACTAGGATTAATCTGTTGAGATGTCTTGCTTTGCTGGCCGTTAGGGTAAGACCCTGACTTCCTGAAGATAATTTGATGGTAGATCACTGTCATGTTTTACCACAGACAACCCTCCAGCCATATCAGTGGCAGAAATCTGGGCTGGAGACTAGAAATCTGGCCCACTGTTGCATTCTCATTTTCCAGGATTCTTAATGAGCTTCAAACTAAGCTCTGAAGGTCAACTAGCTTGTAGGATTTATTTGGAGGGAAGAGGGGGGAGAACCAGAATAGAAAGTTTCAAAATAGCAAAAACCACCACTAAATACACTCTACTTCTACATTTCCCTGACTCAAGCCACACGTTATGCATAGATGAATTGCCGAGCCCACACCTCCCAAAGCTAATCTCAATGACATGGCAGTGGATATAGGAAAAGTGAGCCAAACCTAACTTTTACTTGGCTTTCTAAATTAAAGGTAATGCCTTGTACATAAATGCAAATGTTTAGGACTTAGGATGGAGATCTGGTATGTGTGCTATCTTCAGGAAAATACTTCACATAGTACATTCTGAACCAGCAGAGCTGCCCTGTGGTTAGACTAGCACAAACAGCATCTGAAAAAAAATTTTAATTAGTCTAAATGGTATGCTGATTTCAGGTTAAACCTAATAGAAGGATAATCAGATACATACTCTTGGGCAATAAGGAAAACAGAGAAACAAGAACTAAATAAAGATTCTCCTTAACCAAATCACAGACAGTAGTAAACGATAGGTCACACTTATTGAGCACTTACTATATGCCAGAAAGCACTGTACATGTAAGAATGTATTTAATTCTCATATAACACTATGAGGTAGGGTCTATTATTTTTCCCATTTCACAGATGAGGAAACTGAAACAAAGTTATGCAATTTGCCAAGGTCACATAGCTAATACAACTTGAACCCAGAAACTCTGGCTTCAGTGTTTTTGTCACTATCATATAGTCTCTCATTATGTGCAGAACATGGAGTGAGGACAATAAAAAGATCAGTAGGAAAGGGAGAGGCAAGGCAGGATAAGGTAATAGTAGATCAAGAAAGTCAGACATTGGAATTTAGCAAAGAGGAAACAAACATTAAGGAACAACTCAAAATTTCTGAGCAGAGGAGTGATATCCTACAAACAGAATTTAAGACAGCTTATCCTGACTGCAGATGTCTTGCTTGAAGTCAGGGAGGTTTAAAAACCTGTTACAATTGGCATTAAAAGATTCAATTTACAAAAACACTTAGTTTACAAAAATAAACCCAGATATAACTCAAAACCCAGATAAAACTCAAAACCCAGATATAACTCCAAAAAGACACCAACTATCCAATGTAAGAAGTGTTTAGTATTTAAGTATTTAAAATTATTTTAAGAATCAGCTAGGAAAATAAAAAATAATTCATGGTACAGAAAACATACAGCATCCTGATTTGGGGCATAGTGTATGCTGAGACTATTTTCTAACCTGGAAATCACAGTTTTGTTTTGTCTTTTTTAATATGGTCTTCTAAAATAGGGCCTTCTGGAGTCAACAAGGAAAGAGTAGTTTCACTTTTTTTATTGCAGTAAGAATTTTCTTTCTTTCCTGTGTAGCAGTTTCTGTGAAACACTGCAGAACTCGGTACTATGTTTTTTGAGTTCTAGGATCACAACTAAAGCCTCGAAGGGGAGTTATAAACTTGATGGGCATAAATCAAGAGGCTCCTAGGGACTGACTTGGGGTCCACTCTGCTGCTATTTCAGCTCCCCGAAAAGGCACGCTGGGACTGTAGCAATACAGAGCCACCTGGGAGAGGGAGATGATAGCCTAGGGGAAGCCTGGAATGTGAGGGAAATGGGGAGAATGGAAACTGACCAAGATACAGACATGGGTAAAGTGAAAGCTGGAGCAGATATTGCAAAGGCCACAATTCAGCAGAAAGCACAGGAATACAAGGCACTGGCCCCAGTCAGAAACTAGATGAGCATGCAGCTGGGGTAGGTATGGACAACCCAAGTAGGCAGGCTTTAGCTGGCAGCAGAAGAGAAGGTTCCAGAAGTGTGCTCCAGCTCTAAGGAAGGGGATTTGGAAAAGCTAATGGGTTAGCATTCAAAAGCATGTGGGTGAGGGTGCCACAGGGTTTCCAGTCCAGCCCTCAGATCTCAACGGGTAGTGTCTAGCTGGAAACAGGGCTCTTGAGTGGTACACGGCGGCCCAGCCATCACTGCCTGGCCAAGATCTGCGGACTTGATTCTAAGCTGCAGAAGATGCTGGGGCTGCTTTAGACATCCTAGCCAACTATCCCCTGAGCAAACACACCGCCAACATCAGACTGCCATCATTAAACCTGGGGAGAGGCCCGGGTCATCTTTGAATTTCCTCCCCACCTATGGAGTATCGAACCATTTGTTTTCCAAAATCAGTTAGTCTTTTTAAACCACCCTCTAAACTAGAAGGTCCTCAGAAGCAGGTTGCCCTTTTATGTTTCTTTCATGGTTCCCTTCAACCTTAAACTTGCTGTGGAGTGAGTACTTTAAACCGCCTGTTAAACAAATCCTGTGTTGAGGTCTCCATCAGTATGATAGTTGAATATAAAGAAGCTCATCTTCCACAGCCAGGGGGCTGGGGGTTGTTAACTGGTTGGTAACCTGTATTCTTTCTGGGGGGGGCTGTAGGACTATTCAATGACTGTCAGAAGATCTTGGGGTTTCAGGCACATGTCACACACATCTGATCCAACCAACATTGCCAGCAATCGAACCAAAATTTGGCTTAATGCAGTAGGATCTGCAAAGCCAGTCCCAAGTGACCCTTCAAAATAATCAATAACTTTTATAAATCCTCTTTCATCTTAAATACTGTTCTAGTTTGCTTATGCTGCAGAATGCAAAACACCAGAGATGGATAGGCTTCCATAAAACGGGGGTTTATTTCGCTACACAGTTACAGTCTTAAGGCCACAAAATGTCCAAGGCAACACATCAGCAATCGGGTACCTTCACCAGAGGATGGCCAATGGCATCCGGAAAACCTCTGCTATCTAGGAAGGCAGCTGTTGTCTGCTCCAAAGCTCCAGCCTCAAAACGGCTTTCTCCCGGGATGTTCCTCTCTAGCAAGCTTGCTCCTCTTCAAAACATCACTCACAGCTGCACTCCGTTCCATCTCCCTGAGTCAGCACGTTTATATCGCTCCACTGATCAAGGCCCACCTTGAATGGGTGGGGCCACGCCTCCATGGAAATATCCCATCAGTTATCATCTACAGTTGGGTGGGGCACATCTCCATGCAAACAACCTAATCCAAATATTCCAACTTAATCCCCACTATTATGTCTGCCCCACAAGATTGCATCAAAGAATATGGCTTTTTCTGGGGGACATAATACATTCAAACCGGCACATTCCACCCCCTGGACCCCAGAAAAACATATTCTTTCCAAATACAAAATACATTCATCCCACAATACCAAAGAAACTTAAATCATTTCAGTAACAATAGTTAAGTACAAGATCCCATCAAAATCAAATATAGGCGTGGTCAGTCCTAAGGCATACTTTTCCTTTAGCTTTGGATCTGTGGACTTAGAACAAGTTATATGCTTCCAATATACAAAGGAGGGACATTCATAGGATAAACATTCCCATTGTCATAAGGAGAAACAGTAAGGAAAACAGGGTTAACAGGACCAAAACAGTTCTTAAAACCTGCAGGACAAACTCCATTAGATTTCAGAGTCTGACAGTCATTTACAGAACAACGTTGCATCCTTGGGGCTTGAGAGAGAGGGAGCCTAACCCTTCCCAAGGGCCTTTTTGGCAGCTGTTTCCTCTCCAAATGCTTGGGTGAGTGCTCCAACATATCCACACACTGGGGAGACCACCTTCTCGGCCCCAACCTCCTCAAACATTGGGGCAGCTCCTGGATTCCCTTCTATCTCCAGGGCACATGCTCAACCCCTTGAGAACAGTGTGGTGGCAGCCAGGCTCTCCCCAATTCCCTGGAAATGTGCTCCACCCTCTTTGGGACCTCACATGGCAAAACTCTTCCAGAGCCTCGACCTCCGGGGCAAACTCACCCTTTCCATGCGTGTGGGTTGCTCCACTCTCCCAGCCCAAGGCCTCTTGACTCCAGACCTCAACCTCCATGGCTCTGTCTTTGAAGAAATTTTTCCTTCAATTTGTTCCTTGTCTTTCTCCTCCAGTCCCGAGTGGCAGTGGCTCTGTCTGTAAAGATCTCGCAAAAATTCTGTTGGCTTTGCATGAAGCATGCAGGGGTCAAAGCTATCAGACAATAGGAGTTTCCACAAATCCTTTCTGGATAATTCCATCTCCAATCTTGGCTTGTACTGAAATGGCAGCTGGGTTCCATGTTTGGTTACATCCTCACGTTGGGCTGTAGCTTCTGGAATTCCACCCCCTGGAAGCTCATAATTTTCCAAGCCATCAGCTTCTGGTTTCCTTGAACCCAAGAGTTCAGTTCTAAATTTATCTCTCTCTGCTCACATTTTACTATAAGCTGCAAGAAGAAGCCAGGCTACATCCTCCATGTGTAGTCTGGAGATCTCCTCAGCTAAGTATTCCAGGTTGTCACTTTCAAATTCTTCCTTCCATCTGACACCAGGACTCAATTTTGCCAAATTCTCTGCCACTTTAAAACAAGGATCGCCTTTCTTCCAGTTTGCAACAACACATTCATCATTTCTGCTTAAGTCCTCATCAGAAGTATCTTTAGAGTCCATATTTCTATAAACAGTCTCTTTAAAGCAGTTTTGGCCTTTTCTATCAAGCTTCTCCCAATTCTTCCAGAATCTTCCCCTTATGCACTTAAAAAGCCACTCTAACATGTTTGGTATTTGCAAACACAGCAGCAAAAGCACCCCACTTCTCTGGTACCAAAATCTGTTCTAGTTTGCTTATGCTGCAGAATGCAAAACACCAGAGATGGATAGGCTTCCATAAAACGGGGGTTTATTTCGCTACACAGTTACAGTCTTAAGGCCACAAAACGTCCAAGGCAACACATCAGCAATCGGGTACCTTCACCAGAGGATGGCCAATGGCGTCCGGAAAACCTGTTAGCTGGGAAGGCACGTGGCTGGCATCTGCTCCAAGTTCTGGTTTCAAAATGGCTTTCTTCCAGGACATTCCTCTCTAGCAAGCTTGCTCCTCTTCAAAACATCACTCACAGCTGCACTCCGTTCCATCTCCCTGAGTCAGCACGTTTATATCGCTCCACTGATCAAGGCCCACCTTGAATGGGTGGGGCCACGCCTCCATGGAAATATCCCATCAGTTATCATCTACAGTTGGGTGGGGCGCATCTCCATGCAAACAACCTAATCCAAATATTCCAACTTAATCCCCACTATTATGTCTGCCCCACAAGATTGCATCAAAGAATATGGCTTTTTCTGGGGGACATAATACATTCAAACCGGCACAAATACCAACCTGATTTCTTTACTACAAACTAGGTCCTCATTCTGCAAGCCACAAAGCATTGCTGATTAATAATCAGGGAAGCTGAACACAGAAGGGAACTTAAGTGGAGATAGAGAGATGAGCCGATCTGTCTGGGGACCCCCTCCCTCTGCAGGCTTTGAAAAAAGGCAGGGACGATGTCCTCCATCTTCATCAACATTTTTTCAACTGAAGAAACATGAAGGAGAGGGTGGCAAGTGACTCTTTCCCCATTTTCTCCAGCAGAGACTCAATCATGAAATTTTTGGTTTTCTGACTCCTAAGGCTTGCTAAAAAAGATGCAAAGTGTAATATAAGAGAGGAAGCATGTTCTTTGGAGGTTCAGAAACTCACTGTCTGTTTGCCAGAGCTGCTATCATAAATATCACACAATGAGTTGGCTTAAACAATGGGAATTTATTGTCTCACAGTTCTGGGTGCTAGAAAGTTTGCTTCCTCCTGGAGTTGAGAGCATTCTAGTGCTGGCTTGCCATAATCCTTGGGGGTTCCTTGACTTGCATCTCTGCCTCATGTCACAGGGCCATGTCTGTTCCTCTCTCCCATCTGTGACTTCCGGTTCCTTTCCATACAGCCTCCAGTAATTGGGATTAAGCCCCACTACATTCAGTTGGGCCACACCTTAACTAAATATAACATCTTCAGGAGATCCTATTTACAATGGGTTCACACCCACAGGAATGCCAATTAAGATTAAGAACATGTTTTTTTCTAGGGTACATAACTCAATCTACCACATTCACTATGTCACTGCATCTGTGAGCTGGGAAAGTCCCTTAACTTCTCTGAACCAATTTGCCCATCAGTAAAATATGGTAATATTGACCTCACAGATTGTTAGGAAGATTAAGTAAGATAATGAGTATAATGGACCCAGCACAGAGTCTGGCACTACTATTCATTAATTTCTCCTTGGTGCCCCATTGCCCAAAACTTCTGGCATTCCAAGCAACCTAGGACCATGAGTTATTTACAACACACTGTAGCCAGAGCTTTTGATTTTGAAAGGAAATGATTCAGCCCTTCCCGATTGCAGGGTACATCCTGGGTTCGGAAACCACTTCATCATTAGGAAAACTCTAGACCGGAGAAATTGAGATGTATTCATTTTCCCCTGCTGCGGAAAGAAATTACCACAAACTTTGTGGCTTAAATCAAGGCAAATTTATTATCTTATGGTTCTGTAGGTCACATCAGTCTCCCAGGGATAAAATCAAGGTGTTGGCAGGGCTGTATCCATTGCTGGAGACTCTAAGGGAGAATCCTTTGCCTCACACATTAAGATCGTTGGCAGAATTCCGTTCCTTCTACAGCCCCCTACATCTCGTCAACAGCAATGGGGCATCAAATCTTTCTCCTGCTGTCATCCTTCTCTCTGACTACAGCTAGAAAGTTTCCCCAATTTTAAGAATGTTGGTGATTGGATTAGAACCACCTGGATAATCCAGGATAATCTCCCATCTCAAGGTCTGTAACCTCAATCACACCTGCCAAGTCCCTCTGGCTGTGTGTAACATACTCACAGTTTCTGGGGATTAGGCGGGGACAGCTTTGGACAGCCATTATTCTGCCTACCACATAAGAGCATTTGCTGAACATTAAAGCTTCATAGAAATATTCACCAATTTATACCTAGAATGTTTGGACCTAGGCAGCAGAAAATAATTTGCAGGGTATTTCCACATTATCAACTAAAATTAAGTTTACCAAAAAATACTAAGAAAAAACAACTCTGTCACACATAACATTTAATACTGCCCTCTTCATTGTTGGTTTGAACTTTTAATATTAGGCATCTCTTTTGGCAAATTCAGTGTAAATCTAAATGGGAAGAGTGTCTAGGTCATTTGCCCCCAGCCAAAAGAGGCCAGGGAATGTTCTGGAGCCCAAGATCAACTTGCAAACAGAAAGCCGAAGTCACCTACCACAGCCACATTTGTCACAACTTCATCTCTGCTCCTATTTTACAAACAGAAACAGCTCACTCTTACAATTCATGACTGATGGGGTAGGAAACAGGAGCCAAGCAGATTTTAAAAGCCTTGTCCATCATCCTTTCCATGGCTTATGAGGCATGGCCAAGCCTCCACCTTATTAGTCAAGGGACATGCTAAGCAACTTTCCAACCAAGCTAAGCAGGCACCGGTGCCAAAATTTTAAAAAGGCAAGAAGGGCCAGAGTGAGAAAACAAAACAGACACAATAAACCCCAGTGCCGAAAAGCTGCTCATATCTTCATCCATTGCAAGATGCCGCTTCAATCCATGCCCTCTCTCCTTCTCTAAATTGGATTTATAATCTTCAGCCCTCACACAGAATCCCAGGTGTGGGTCAATGACTGTTGCTGTGAAAAACAAGAAAGAAGAAAAGCTTTCCATTTCCCAGTGCTTTTTAGCCTCAGGACATATGTTTCCCAACATATCCATTGAAATGATAATATTAATCTATCTGAGATTATTGAGCCGAAAAAGAGCAAAGTGCCAGCACAAGACACAAGCTAGCAGAGCAGCTCCCAAAGCCCATGGATTGGGGAGAAAATCTGATATTCTTATGCTTATATTAGACCCCTATTTATATTTCAGCCATCAACACAAAATGAGCAGGTTTAAGCAGAGGCCTCTTAAACTTACACACAGCCCTCACTACCTTTCTATAAGAGAAAATGAGTATCCCAAGCGTGTGTGTATGGGGGAAGCTGCAGGGATTCACTCCCGGTCAATATTTTCAGAGAAAGTCACTTCCCAGGAAGGCCCAGGGTCTGACCTGAGCTAATTAAATTATCCTTCCCTACTAAAATCAGTACTCCTAATTAACTTGCTAATTGTTGGTCTCTGTGCACAGGCATCAACCTGAGTTATCCCACCACATACACCTGTAAGTAAATTACAGGCTCTACACTCAGGATGATCTTTCTGTCCAAGTGGATAAATGTAACTTCAATGTGTTGGTCACACATAATTCTTTTAAGTGACCAAGTGTGTAAGATCCTGCTACGGGCACTTCTCCAAGCAAATTAAGTGGACACAAATTCTCCCTAATGATTTATTTCCTGAGGGGTGGCTATGGACACTATTCTTTTAGAGGCCGAGTTTCCTTGTATATATTATCCTCTTTTATAACAAACAGTAAGAGCTATCATTGCTGAGTTTCCATAGGTTGGGCAGCAGAGGCTAAACAACTATACGTTCATTCTCTCCTTTAATCCCCACAAAGAATTTTAAGAGGTATACATAATTAGTAGTCCCATTTTATAGACAAGGAAACAGGTTTAGAGAGTTCAAGCGATATGTCTTACAGATGTTGTCAGTGCCCCACCCATACCCCTCTATAACTCACAGGTTAGCCTGCTTAGCTTCTTCTAAGCAAGAAGCTTCCTCCCAGCCTGGAGGCTTGCGACTTCCAGCCTGGGGACTTCCTCTGGACACTTGGGCCTATGAGGAAAGCAGTATGGCAATCCAAGGAATTAATGTTCCCTGAGGCACTGAAGAGTTAAGGTTTCTGGAAACAGCCTCAAAGAATGACAAATGGGAGTTGGTGGAAGTTTTCGTTTCCTGGGCTGCTCCAAGCAGATACCACGATATGGTTTGGGTTAAACAATGGGACTTTATTAGCTCACAGTTTTGAGGCTAAAAGAAAGTCCAAATCAAGTCATCAACAAGGCGATGCTTTCTTCCCGAAGACTGGCTGCCAGCCAACCTTGGCTCCTCTGTCATAGGGCGAGGAACATGACGGCATCTGCTGGTCTCTCCCTTCTCTTCCGGGTTTCATTGCTTTCAGCTTCTTACTTCCTGTGGCTTTCTCTCCCTTGGTCTGAATTTCATTCTACCTATAAAGGACTCCAGTAATAGTGAGGTGGGCCACACCTTGACTGAAATAGCCTCATCGAAATTTCCTACTGACCATGGGTTCACACCCACAGGAATGGATTATGTTTAAGGACATGTTTTTCTGGGGTACATACAGCTTCAAACCACCACAATGGTTAATGCCCAACTTCCTCTCCCTTTGCCTGGGAGAATACTGAGGCAGTCCTTCACTGTCACCCAGAGGTCTCCAGCAGGCTTGGACACCAGTGGCCTCTAGCAGTAACCTGCTCATTAAGGCCTGGTACTGGCTGCCTTCCCTTCAGCCCCCTAGTGCTCCCCTGGGATCACAACCCAAATAAACACTCAAATCCTAGCCTCAGATGGGCCTCTCGGGGAAGACAGCCTTCAATAATTGCCCAAGGCCATCCACCGAAAAACGGCACTGTGGGAAGCAAACCTGGGTTGGCTGCGGCAAAGTCTATACTCTTACTCCCCAGAACACACATTCTCTTCATCGTGAGTGGCTTGGTGTCTTGATCAAAAGATCAACCATCCCACATCTGGAATCAAAGTAATCAGTGCATTCAGGAAATAATCTGGAATTGGACTTTTCCTTCTTTTTTTTATATTTTCTTCCTGCCCATTTTGCTTCTAGTGGCTCCACTTGTAAAACTGTCTGACCTTCCTTCAAATGCAACCATTCTGTCCACTACATCTCTGACATATGGCCACCATGCCTATTGTCTGAACTACTTGAAGGATGGCTGCATCTTTCCTCTGGGAGAGAGGTAACATTGATGAGTGTTTGTGATGCATCAAGTGATGTTACAGTGAAGTCATACATATTTTCTCACTGATCCTTACAGTAGCCCCTTCAAGCACATGTTACTATGGCCATTTTATAGATGAGGAAAATGAGGGAGTTAACCTGCCCAATGCCATGTGGCTAGTAAGTGGCAGAGCCAGAAATGAAATCTAGGTCTCTCTGTATCCAAAGTTCAGCCTTTCTTTAATGTAAAAAATGGTGTTCACATGTGCCAGGTACTGTTCTAAGCTCTCTCAGTAAAATTTAATCTTTAAAATAGCCCTATGAAGTAGGTACTATTATTATCCCCAGTTTTTACATGTGATATAAAATGAGACACAGAGAGCTTAGGGGTCAGATTCAAACCCGGGCACTCTGGCTCCTAGTGCATGCTTTTAAACACTAGTTTATGTTAACTGTCTTAACCATGATGCTATGTATTGACACAGATTCTTATGCTACATTTAAATGTCCTCAGTGTTACTTCTGCCTATTGTTCTCAGTTTTGCCTTCCAGAATATCATACTAGTCTTATTCCCTTTCCCCTTGATTGAACTATAAATATTCAAAGATGGCAGACCTGTTTCTTCTCACTTGGTCTCCCTTTTCTAACAACACCTTGAATGAAATGACTCCCAGACCCCTCACTTTATCAACTGTGCCTTGCAGAAACTCTCCCTCTCAGTTGCCACTTCCTGAGAACCGAGGTCCTCCAGGTATGGCCAATCACTGTGTGGCACAAGGCGAAGGGGACTTCCTGTGCCCTGATGCAGGACTTTGATTAGTGAAGCTTGAGTGCGGTGTGGCCGTTTGTAGCAGTGAGCTCACACAGAGCAGCTCAGCAATGTCAAGATGCGCTTCTCATGTTTCGTGCCCATTCTCACACATAAGTCCTTCCTCCATACCAGGCCATGAGCACAGACTAGCAGGGGATGATGATAAATACATTGGGCTGGCTACCTACAGGTCAGCCCCTGCATTTCTGTAGGTATTGTCTTGCCACCGATGCCATGCATTTAATTATGGTGAAAAAAACATACAGAGAAATTTCACTCTTCATTCATTTAGCAAACATTTTTGGAGAGCCTCTCTATGTCAGCATCAGTCCTGGGAGTACAGCAATGGTTGCTGCTCTCCAGGAGCTCAGGAGCTCATAGGAAATACAGACAGGAAAACAAATAACTGCCATCCAGATCCTCCTCCCCTCCTCTCTCAGCATCCCAGGCTCAGCCCACAAAACTCTTCTCTTCAGAGCATCACTCACTTCTCCAAGGATCACATCCAGTCCTGTGGCTTGAGCTCCATGCCGATGCCTCCTCCGTTTGTACCTCCAGCCCAGACCCTGTCCTGAACTCCACACCCCTGTGTCCAATTGCCCAGGGGCCACCTCTCGTTGGATATTTAATGGCATCTTAAACGTAACCTGACTAAAACTAAATTCTTGAACCCTCCTCCCAATCCATACCTTTCATCACAGTAAAAGGTAAATCAGTCCTTCCTGTTGACCAGACAATTCTTAGCTTCTGACATCTCACATTCAGTCCATCAGGAAATGCCATCAGCTCAATCTTCAAAGGCTTCCCCAATCTAGCAGCTTCTCAGCACCTCCACTGCAGCCACTCATTCAAGCCACCATCAACTCTAACCCTGGTTTAGAATAAAAGCCTCCTAGCTGCTTTCCCTGTTGCCACCTTAGCCCACCACTGTCCATTCTTCATATATCTGCCAGAATAAATTTTTAAAACATAAATCAAATTATTGCTCCCTTCACTTAAACATCCTATGGCTTCAGAAAAAAATCCAAACATGATACCACAGCTCACAAACCCTCCTACTTGTGGGCCTGTCTACCCCCTCTGTTATGAGGTGAATTGTGTCCCCCAAAAAGATAACACATCCTAACCCCAATACCTCAAAATGTGACCATATTTGGAAATAGGGTTGTTGCTGATGGAATTAGTCAAATTAAGATGAGGTCATACTAGAGTCGAGGGGCCCCTAATCCAATATGACTGGTGTTCTTATAGGGATAGAAGGGACAGACAAGACACAAGGAAAAAGACAGTTATGTGACAATGGAGGTAGACATCAGAGTGATGCAGCTACAAGCCAAGGAATGCTGAGGATTGCTGACCAGAAGCTAGAAGAGGCAAGGATTCTTCCCTTCAGACTTCAGAGTGAGCGAGGCCCTGCCAACACCTTGATTTTGGATGTCTCGCCTCCATAACAGTGAGACAGTAAATTTCTGTAGCTATAAGCTACTAAGTTTGATGCACTTTTTACAGCCACCCTAGGAAACTCATACACCTTGCTTGACCTCATCTCCACACGCTCTGTCCCTCTCTGCTCCAGCCATGCTGACCTCCATCTGATCAGAGGCTGTTCAAACAGCATCCCTTCCTCACTCTCTGTCCTCTCAACCTGCTTATATGTCTTCTTAGCATTTATCACCATCACTTCTTGACCTATGATATAGGTGTTTGTGTACTGTCTGGCTCCCTCCCTAAAACAGGAGCTCCGTGAGAACAAGGGCGTGCCTTTTAAGCACCACTGTTGGCCAGGCACATAGAACCTGGCAAGTGCCTGGCTCACCAAAGATCCTCGGTGCATCGGTTGAAGCCATGGGGAGCTGGGAAAGAGTGTGTAGACCCAGCAGCCGTGGTGTAAAAAGAGCAGGACCTTATTCTACCACTGTGTTCAGTTTTTCTTTCCATCCTTAAGAGGGAAATAATAAGAGTATCTGCCACAGAGGACAGTGCAATGCCTGAATGAGTTACTATAGATAAGTGTCTAGTGCAGGTAAAAAGGCTTCATGGAGGAGGTGTCCCTTGAAGTAGCTCTTGGCAGATGAGGAGAATGGAAACTTCAGGCAAATGAGAGCAGGTAATGAGGCCAGGACTTACGTGAGACATTAAGGCAGCCACTTGCTGTTAGTGCAGCCAGAACACAGATTGAAACGTGGCAGCTGCAGAGGGGAGCAGGGAAGAAAAGGAAGAAGGGAGCAACAGAAGATAAAGTGAGAAATGTAGGCAGGGATCAGATCCCAAAAAGCCTCAAAGGTCCTGCAAAGGCCATGGGGGAAAATGGGACTGATTTCAATGGAAGACAGAATACATGATCATATCAGAGATTCAGTGAGAACCTAGAACTTCCCAGATTGTCTCTCGGCGTTGAACTGCTACGTTCCTACAGTTATATAGTCAATAAGGCCTAAAATGGAGACTTTTTTTCCTTTCACAACCTGTATTAGCAAGAATTTCATGAGCTTTCCCCAGAGGAGAATGATTGGGTCTCTCTCTCTCTCTTCCCCCCACACCCTCAATATCTTTCTCTACAGATGGGTTATGTACGTAACAAACTGAGTTTTTGAAAACCTTGGCTACTGTTGAAAGACCTCCATTATAGCTTAAAAAAAAAAAAAAATTCAGGTCTAAAGACCAAAGAGAAAGATTTATTTCTATTTCATTAAAGTGTTATTTCTAAATGAATGACACCCAGGTGAAGGCTAGAGAAATGGATATTCTGGACCCCAACATAAGGAAAGAGCCAGAATTCTTATCCTACATTATAATGTCCACTTTCTGTTGTTGAGTAGGCAAAGACGGCGGGATCAGCTGAAGGAACTTTGTTCTGACATCTAGAAATTCAAGAAAGCAGCAGAGGCAAAGGGGCAAGATCAGGCAAGAAGAACCTTAAGCATCCTTTCTTTGGACCAAATAGTCTCCATAAACAGAAATGCACTGTCCTGAGGGGTTTCCCACATGGGGAATCAAGATAAAAAGATAAAACTAGACACCAGCCCAATCCTGACATTCCAGAGAGAGTTTTACTTTAATAATAGCAACACCAAGTCCCACGCAAAACTCATATTCATTTGGTGTTGCAATTTATCCAGAAGATTCCTTTCACATTCCCATCCCAGCATCCTGTTCAGTCATCAGTGTCCACCCCACTGTCTGCCTGCCCTTTCAGAAGCTCACCCACTTGAGATGCTGCTGTGACCGTCTTTCCTTTTCCGAATACACATTTCCTAGCATTCCCTTTTGCTGCCTCAAAATAGAAGCTCCAGATTCCTCCAGCATGGCTCACAGCTCCTGAGCCCTAGCAGGCAGTCAATAAGATTGCTGAGCAAGTGACGGACTGAATGAATGAATGAATGAGTGAATGAACAGATCCACCCATTAAGGAATCAGAGATCTGCCCCTGGAATTAAAGAAGTAAATACATTCAGAGATTTAAAAAAAAAAAAATTTAAGTAGGGTGAAGGCAGATAGAATGATTAGGTTTTTAACTCCACACACTGAATTCCACAGCCAAGAATAGCTATAGTGCCTTAAAGTAAATAGAAATATTTATTGGTCCACGCTCTTCACTTTCCCAAAATGAATGAGATCCTTTCTTCTAACTCTCCAAGAAATGCCTAGAGGTTGTTGCAAATCTGTTCATCCAAGCAGTTGTACTAATCTCCATTAACTGACATGGAATGCACAGCTCGTTCCCTTTTCCCAAGAATCCTGGTTAAGGCACCATTCACTTCCACACTTGGATTTAACTGAAGCGATGCCGCACATAAGCTAACCTTCATTCCGTGAGGCAAGAGCGTTCAAGAGCTTACAGAGGCCCCTTGAAATATCAAGCATGCAGAAAATATCAAGATTTTCTAAAGATCATTGAAAAAAAGTGCCATTGTAAAGAGCTTGTTCCAAAAGGCCCTAAGAATCATTAGGCATTTGTACTCAGACAACTGCCAAGAATGGATCTTGAGAAGCCTCCTCAACTTGATGTCATTCTCTCCCAACTTCACATCCAGCTTTTCTCAAACACTGGATTTTTTTCAGGAACATGTATCCACAGATTATTCCTTTACCTATTTCCCTGTGACAATCTGACCTTCAGTGAGCGGTGGGAAAGTCGACCTCATTCACAACCCCGGTGCATTTACAGCCCTTGAATACATTCCAGTTACAGAATGCATTTCACCAAAGAAAAAGTGGGTTGATTTACCTCAGTCCCAATTTTTTATCCAGAGGCTGGGCTCACTGATATGTTGATACCAAACATTCATGTTGGTTCAATATAAACATTTGGTGCCAGCTTGAAGTAATTGTATCACTAATTACTATTGAATTGTAATGAAAATCATATAAAAGAACTTACAACATTCAGGCTGGGGCAAGAACAGGTCCACGTGACCAAGGTTATTAACATAGCATTCAGTTCCGTAATATACCATAATGATCCAGTTATTATATTAAAGTGTTACTAAATATTCACTTAGCTCCAAAAAACACAGTGGGTGTGAGGTTTCTTTGTCGGATTTGGAATTTAAACAGCACTCTCTGTCAGATTTAAGCCTGGTATGAACCCCAACAAACAAAGTCTGCCTGCTAGAGGAATGTTTACAGAGGCACAGAAAATACCCTCGGAAGGAATCAGTTTATCGTAAACAATACAAATATTTACTTGATTATTTAATGGGTGCCCAGCATGTCTGTCCCTAATGTAGCATTGGCTGACATCAGGAACACACCATATGTGCAAATAATTAATTCAAATTATGCTTTTCTTCCAGCGTGTTCTCTTATAAAGGAGCTGAATTAATGTAGAGGCATAGTCGGGACAAGGGAGCTGAAGCCCTCTCTCCATGTTTGCCTTTAGAGTACCTAGTTTTTAATACTTCATCCTCATCGTCATTCTACTGCCAAGAGCTGATGGCATTTGAAATGCTCCTACAGTGTTCCTTATGTAATCAGTTGGATGACTAACACCACGATTAAAAACCTGACTTGGCTAAAGATTTTCTTATGAGATTAAGCTTTAGATGCCCAGGGTCGTCCGAATAAGCCCACCTCTCTGAACAACAACCACAACAGCAAAATAAAATGGCTTGCAAATGTGAACAGCGGATGATCCATCATTCCTACCTTTCAGGAATGGAAAGACAAGCAGGCCATTCCGATGAATATAAAGTGTTTCCAGTGAAGGTGCTTGAGGCTTATTTATAATAAAGACATTCAAACTATATGAAAGGATTTCCTGTGGGCAATTACACTGTCCCTTTTCTCTATGAATTAATACATGGCAAACTTTGGTTTGCCTGACATTTCAAATGGCAAAACCCTTAACCAAAGTGACGCTCAGACTCAAAGTGGTACATCAAAAAGCTGCAAGCTCTTGAACTACATATTCGTGTCAGGAAGCTTCCACGGACCATGCATCAAGGGCCCATCCCCCAACTCTGCCAGAGGATAAGTTCTCGGGTTTCTCCTCTGCTCTCATGACATCATTTTCTTATAATTTTTTCTCTAAGTGTTCAGGTTGGTAATAGCCAAGCTTTTCTTCTTTCTAAGAATAGTAAGAAAAGAAGAAAGAAAAATCCAAAGAACTTTAAATTTATTTCTGATGGAGAAACTGATCTGTCTTCAGAGTAAATTATTCCACTCCTATCATACAATTATTATTTATATATATTTAGTATGTATATACATAAGTATTTGTGAATCATAGAGTTGTTGAATTAGATAAGGTTCCAGTTTGCTAATGCTGCCATTTTGCAAAACACCAGAAATGGATTGGCTTTTATAAAGGGGATTTACTTGGTAACAAAGTTACAGTCTTAAGGCCATAAAGTGTCCAAGGTAAGGCATCAACAACAGGGTACCTTCACTGGAGGATGGCCAATGGCATCCGGAAAACCTCTGTTAGCTGGGAAGGCACATGGCTGGCGTCTGCTTGCTCCCAGGTTGCATTTCAAAATGGCATTCTCCAAAATGTCAGTGTCAGCTTTCAACTATCATTGTTGGATTATATAGAGAGTGTTAAGCACAGTGCTTGGTAAATTGTCAGTACTCAGTAAATAGAAGATGAATTAATTATAACTAGTTCTCACAATATGCCTTGATATAACATGAGACTAAGGCTCGGAGAAGTTTTGTAACTTGCCCAAGATCCCACTTCTAGCAAATGTTAGATCTAGGATTTGAACCAAACCTATCTGAGTTGAAAGCCTCTGCTCTTTCCACTATATTCTACTGATCCTCGAATGCATACAGTAACAAACTAATGCAAAGAATGAACTAAATCATTGAAAATTTAATCGATTTATTAAGACAATAAATCTCCCCCCAGCCAAAACAAAGGAAAGAAAGAAAAAAGAAACCTCCTAATTATTTTAAAATATCTTCACAAGATTCCTCAATATTTTACAGCTGACTGTGAAAAGTTAGCATTCAAAATCATAAACATATTCCCTGCCCAGTGACATTTTCTTCTTTTCTAATGAATCTGTATTTAAGAGGAAAATTCCAAAATTGAAACAATGGCAATGATTGAGTAATTCATGGCTCGATGCTGTATTAGCAATTAATTAAATCTATCCAGCAATACAGAGAAACCAGTCATCTGCCCCTGTATTTATTTTATTTCATTTCATTTCCTGTATCTTGTATATTCCCCTAAAGCAATTCTTTGCAGTAATTTTACCTTCCATGCACAAATCTAATAATCCCTCTTGTTCTTAAGCATGGCAGGTACAGCTCTATTGTTATTATATTATTAAATGTAACATCAGATAAATTCCAGTGGTGCTGCATTCTCCAAAATACCTTTTTTCCCAGTCACCATTTTCTATTTTTCATAAGTAAATATCATGATCTTTATTAGCAATAGGTTTTATTTTTTAATGTGTGTTTCAACTTTTTTCCTTATAAGTTTTGTTGCTAATCAGGGGATTTAGTCAGCCTCTGATACAGATTCATGACTCTGTAATCTTAACAAGCTATATGCAGATGATTGACAGATAATACTTGACAGGTTCAAAATTAAAGAATATACAATGAAAAATTCAGACCAGCCAGATCACTTAGTATGCTACACTTTCCCAACTTTGGCTTCTCTCATAATCATCCACTTGGGAGGGAGAGGAAGCAGAGAGAGAAAGGATCAGAACGTGGCCTCACTTTCAGATCCACATTATGAAAACTGCTGGCCTTGAACCAGCCTGAAAGAGTCACTGGTCAGAGCTTACCTAGCCAAGAGCTGAAACTCACACCATCTAAATATTAGGTTAAAAAAATGTATGAATCTTTGGCATTTAAACTAAAATATCAGCAACTCCTTCCTAGAGTCAGACAAAATATTCTTTTTATACATTTTACCCAGTTTCATTCATTAGAGACCTGTTAGTTTAGAAAGCATTACTCCTTAAATCTTTAATGAGAAAAGAAACTACATCATGTTTATCAAAATGATTGGGCCAATTTTTATTGACTCTGTACAATTTATGTGGGAGCTGATATTTACCTGAAGTCTTTCCATTCTTTTTCCGCCATAACACTTGACTCCACTACTGGTGATAGAGACAAAAAAAAAAAAAGGAGTTTTTGGTATATTTTGTTTTGTTTTTCACTTTCTTTGTCTTCTATTGTAAACCTCCCCAAACCACAAGCAACAGCAAGCATTATTCTCCTGTTCATGAGGTGACACAAAACTCATACCAATTAAACTAATGGCATCAAAGATTTTGGAAGGTCCAAAGGCCATACCTACCCAAACAGATGCTACTGAAGAGATGTGAACCTGGTACAAGCCTATCTGCCCCAAGATCTAATCTCCTGTGCTCTTTTCAGTTAATGAATTAGAAGTCAGCAAAGTCCAACACGGGCAGGCCCTTCTTAGATGTCATTCACAAGAGAATTCCACCAGTATCAGCCACGATAATACTTTTTGTTCTCTGAAATAAAAAGAAGTATGTGCCTCCCTTTTCTGCTACCTTCCAATTCTGATCTTGCTCACAAGATGACAACTATGCTGGGATCCCATCCAGGAACATTTTAGGAGGGGAGTTATAGTGACTGAGGGATCATTATTTTATGCGCACACCTGTGGAGAAATGACGAGGCTTTATGTTTCTAAACTCCTGCTGTCTTCTAGTGTATCCATTCAAAATAGGTCATAATGGACAAAATTGTTCAAATGTGTCTCCGGTCCTTTTGAAAAGCAATTGCTGTCAAGAGAAACATTTGGGTTAATGGTTGGTAATCGCTAGCAGGAATTTAAGGGTTAGTAACTGCTCCTGTAAAAACAAAATGACCTGGTGGAGGAAAGAATGGGGAGAGGGTCTCTAGAAAGTCACAGGGGAAGAGACAAACCTTCATCAGAGCAAGGTATACCAAACAGCCATAATTTGACCAACTCAGTCATGAGAATCAAATTGTCTAGTTTAGAATCAAGACTGAAAAAGCAGACACAGAAAAAAAAGTTCTGATTCTCAACACCCTTCTTGACTTAAAAGGCACTTTTTAAAAGTTTAAATATAATAGGTTTACATGCTGGAAAATTCCAAATGAAATGGGCTATGCAATAATCTCCAATATATCAGGAATCCGGGCATCCAAGTTATCCCTGACAGCAAGCAATTCCAGGATCTTCAATTATGAAAAAGGAGGGCAATTCCAGATTAAGGCAAATAATAAGTAATTAAGAAGAAACCATGAGAAGATGCCAGGGATATCTTAAAATGCCTAAAAAAGTATTTTCCTTTCTTGCTTCCTACAAAATTGAAGTTAATTTCTATAAACATTCTTATTGAGTTGAAATATATTACTATCTTTACTGTGTTAGTGAGGATATTTGTTGATGTATTGATGTAAGAGGAAAAAAAACAAATTTGGCCACGTTTAAGCTCATTTTTGTGCTTGAAGGGGTAGGTGGTGCTTTGGAACAAACCAGCATTACCAGAAATTCTTAAACATTCCATTAAACAGGGACAATCACTGCAATTGTATTCCAGCCCCTCCAGGAATATGACTAGGAAATTCAACCTTTTATTCAAGAGACACAAATATCAGCCATCTCCAATATATTATACTTCTATGCATTACCTATGGTTTCTTCATGGAGAAGAGAGAAAGGAAAAGACATCAAAATTATATAAGTAAGGTTTTCTAAAAATACTTTCCCACAACTTGCCAAAATGACTGAGCTATTTCTAATTCACTTTCAAGTCACAGAAACCTAAATGCTTTGCTGTATGTTAAGATATGAGACGCAAATCATCTTCACCAGCTGGGTCAAATGTGAGCTAGAAACTGCAGTAAAAAGGAGTGAGTTCTGAACTCTATTTGCATAAAAACTGGACTCCTCCAAATCAGACTCAGCAATCTGTAAAAGGAGCAATTTTGAAGTACCACACAATTTTAGGGTAGCAATCCTGAAATACAGCAATGGATGGGACATCCTCAGAAGGTTAACAGAAACTTTCAATAAGTGATAAAGATATTTTGTAGTCATGGTAACCTGCATGCAAATTTAGAACTTTAAAAAAAAAAAAATCTTCTCTCGCCTTTTCCCTGATATTGCTTCAAGTTTTCTCTTTTCTATATTCTTATCTGAAGCTGGGTAACTAAGGTTCCTACAATAATGGAATCTAATTTGGGGGTTTCTCTCTTCAAGATGGAACTTAGTAATTTTAAGGCAGATCCCCTGAGCAAGAGCTTTTAAAATACCAATAGATTATTTTATACCTTTGTACCATATAATTTATACCACACAAAATGTGAAAAAGATCTTTAACTGTCCTGTTCTCAATAGGCTGTGCAATAAACTGATTAGTATTTTAATTAATTTTTTAAGCATTTCACTAAAGGGAGGTAGCTAAAACCTAACATGCATGAGAGGCAGAACTTTGCCTAGAACAAAAACTAGAATGAAGCACCTCAAGCAGGAGGCACATAAGAAGCTGAGAGGGAATGGTCAGGAGCTGACAATTTTGTTGTGGCCTATTAACTCAGCTTTGTTCAGCTTTCTCCTCTCCTTTGAAATGAGAAGGTACACTAATTCTCCTGAAAATGAATGGAGATGAGGCACACATCTCTGGACCTCACTCTGCCATATCCTCCTCCCTTCTGCCCAGTACCCCATCTGGCTCTGACAACCATTTCAGAAGAGCAAGTGAGACCTGGCCAGGCTTTTTATTATATCTTCCCAAGACCACTAAATTTAAAGATACATGGTAATTTGACACAACCACGAACAGAGAAAAAAAAGACTGGAAGTGTGTGGTGAGAACATGGATAAATATTTCCTTCATTTTTGCATATATCTGTATCCTAAATGTGTTTTCACTGAGCATATATATCCTGTTTATGCTCAGAGTAAAAGCCACTCAAATTATTTGAAAAAAAAAAAAACATAATTGATATCTAACAACTTCCCACCTCATTTCATGTCTGAAATAAGCTGCTAGATCAGGGATGAGAAAATATTTTCCATATAAATGTTCATTTTCAGCAACCATGCATGGGGTCGGGGGAATATTCTCAATGACAAGGAAGTTACAAGTAAATTAATTCAAATTAGAATAATAGCAATATTCCACATCCTAAAATATATTTTCTAATCACAATCTCATTTGTCCTTATTATAATTCTATGAATCAAGTAAGAGAAGTGATGCGATCCCTAATTTATACATGAGAAAATTGAAACTCAGAGGGAACAGAAAAATTGCTCGGGGTCACACAGAGAAAGAAATGTAAAGTAACAAACTCATTCTCTCTTTAAAAACATGATAGCTGGTAGCATGCCATGCTTTTTTAACACCCTGCAAAGCTGTAGCTATAAATGCAGCAAGAAGAATTTTGGCATGTTTGCTGTTGCATAATTATTCAAGAAGGCACAACTGTCCCATCAACACATTTGACTAAATCACAATCAAGAAAGGCAGCCAAGACTTTCGTGTCTGCCAGCCCAAGTTAGCAGGGGCTCAGCGAGCGACACGATCAGTCTATGGCTCGGTGTTTCCCACGGCGTGAGATGGCTCTGCTGCCTAAACGCGAGCACGTCAGGTCGGCGCACACAGCATTAAATGGCGTGCTGTTTCCTTTTCAATCCTTTTTTTTTCTGATTACTGTGACTCCATCAAGGAGAAAGTCTTGATTTGGGGATAATAATCCTTTAGCACTTCCCTAGCCCTCCAAGACTTGTCAATACCCCTTTTTAATAAAAGGGAAAATAGGTCTCAGGCTCGTAGCCTTCAGCAGGCTATATTGTCTAGCTAAATCGATTAACTTTCCGGTGTTCTTTTAACTATTTTTAGGCATCCCTCTATTTATAGCAAGCGATCCTGGTTTTCCATTTACGGTGGTGATATAAAATTTCCTCTACCACGAACTCTCTGTTCCAGAGAACTGACAATATTAAAGCGCTGAAGTTTATTCTTCTACCAAAGAGGACTTTGTAGTTTGGTGAAAACTGCAGGCTTTGTCGCCACTGGTTTTGAATCTCAGTGTCACTACTACTTAGTAGTGGACTAGAGCGGGTGACTTAATCTCTCTAAGCCTCAGTTTTCTCATCTCTCAAATGGGGATGAAAATACCTACTTCATGGATTATTGTGAGGAGTGCTGAATAAACCTAATTACCACTTCCTTCCTCCAAGCTAGAGGCGACAGGAGGTGCTCATAGAGGAAAGAGATGGAGGAAGGGCAGACTGAAGTTCTAGGACCCCTAGAACAAAACCACTCCAGAAGACACTTAGAGCTTCAAAGCTCTACCTCCCTGCTATGAACAGCAGCCACCACCCTCCCTTCAGCTGCAGAGAAGCGGAAATACAATCTGATTCTACACCCTGAAAAGGGAAAGCTACAAATGTGAACTAACAGGACAGCAGGCCATGGGATAAGTAGGCCAGTCGTGGCTTCCTGCACCCAAAAGAGTAGGAAGAGGGAGGCAAAGGGTCAAAGGGACCTAATGAGGAAATAGGAGAGTCCAGTGATACTAGGGCAAAGAAATGTCTGCAGCAGAGGGAGGCGGAAAAAAGCTGAAAATAAAAGATATTTGCCCTTTCCAGCTTTCGCAGTGCTGGGGAATGAATTTCTCAGACCACTGAGAATAAGTAGCAAGGAAAATGCTCAGCACTGAAGGTGTAAGTAAGATTGCTATTAAAAATTAGCTTTGTCCTCAAAAAACATGCATGGGCATAGGAAAAAGACTGGAAAGCAATGTGCTAAAATGTTAATGCAGTGAACTCATGAGTCATTCCTAGTCTCTTCGGCATACATTTCTGCAGTTTGCAAATCTATAATGAATATAAATTTTTTTTATTATCAGAAAAAAAGATCGAAAGAAAGGAATGAAACATGTCATACAAGTTTATAAATGACAGAAGAGGGGAAAAGAAGAAAAAGGAAAGGCACTTGGGGTGAGGGGATGGAGGTGGGGTAGGAGTGGGGAGACATAAGATTAAGATACCAAAAGAGAGGGCTATGTTTTTAAGAAGAGATCAATTGAAATTTTGACCATTTAACCATTAATGAGACCATATTTTCTAGGGGAATGAGGTCAGAATCTGCCACTGCAAATGGCAAATAGAACAGCAGTCCATATTTTAACCTTTTTGCTTGCAGTGTTGACACTAACTTTCCAGTGTTTTGGAGCCTGGGAATTGCTATGTGATAGCAAACACAAATAAATCACTAAGGAATGCCAGTGCAAATTCTCTAGCAAAAGATCCTGTTATTGAGCACAGGCATACAGAAACCAAAACATAACCAAAGAGGAGTTTATATTTTTTAAATCATCAGTTGTCAGTATTTTTCCATTCTAAAAATACATGAAACGTTATGCAGGATATCATGGATTTCTAAGGGGCCATCTTAGATCCCAGTGTCAAAATTTTTTCCAATGCTCAGAATTCTCCCTATGGAAGAAATACGACAGTATTATCCCCGAGGGCTGGGGACAGCCTCCATTTTCACTGACCCAACATCAGTGTTTCTTTTCTTCTACCGGCATCTATCCTTGCATGACCTGCTGGCACCGACACACCCGTGAGAATTGGAGAACAATCCCACCCTGCCACTCTCTCTCTCGAGACCTTGCCATGTGTCCTGGCTCCTGGAAGTCAAGAAGTCGTCTTGTGCCAATCATCAACCCTGTCAGGTTGGGAGATGTTGGGATTTTTAGAGAAAACAGCTAACTACCCACCATTAAAACTCCTGTGGATGTTCACCTCCTGAGACACTTTTAATCTAGCCCCAAATGGTGTTATGTTTTGAAGAAAATAACATCACTGAACAAAAAAAGTAGATTTGGGGAGGTAAAGGTTACGGTTAAGGCTCTGTGAAATTTAGACTCCGTACATTTCAATTAAATGGTAGGTATTTTGACCCATGTACCAAACTGAATTGAAATTTGTTCAAAGTCCCATTTGTCGAGTTTTATCTGCCACTATTTGGATTCAGGATGACAGACAGTTATAAATCCAATTCAGGTTGGGACTTATACTGAACAGTATACTAAATTTTATGAAAATCAGTCAGTTTCTTTAAAGAGCTGAAAATAGAATAAACCAAAAAGATAGTTAAAAGGAAGATGTCACACCAACTAGTTGAAGCAGAAATCATGCTTAAATTGGTCTTTCACATATGAACTCATTCACTCAATGAGTAGTTATTAAGCACCTGCTGTGTGCCGTAATGTAGTAAAAGCTGGGAATATGGCAAATCACAAGGCAGAGAAAGGCTCTGCCCTTCTAGAACTTATATTATGGCAGGGGAAGAAAATTACTAAATAAAATAACTAAAAACTGTGATTAGTGCCATCAAGGTTAGAAAAAGGGTGCTGTGAAAGAGAAAAATAGGGATAGCTATTGTAGAAAGGGTTGGCAGGGAAGCCATCTTTAATGGGTGGTATCTAGGTTGGGACCTGAAGGATTGGATGGAATCAGACACCTTAAAAGCCAGAGAAGAGTGTTCTAGGCAACAAAAAGGAGCAAACCCCGAGGTTCTTGGAGGCAGAGGTCCCAAGAATGAAGAGGAGAGGCAACACAGGCCTGCAATGAGTTGCAATGCTAAATGGTTACTAGCAATATTAATAATAAACTCACTAAACTTGTGCAAAATGGAAGATGTTACACCAGAAAAAAAACACATTTTGCTTTTCTTCTCTTTAAGGACTATCCATTCACATATTGAATAATATCTAACAGCCCAAATATTTTATTTTCCTTTGGAAATTAACATTCTATAAATATTTTTGTTACTAACCACATTAAGGAAATTTTAAGTGTGATACATAGTTCTTTAATGCGTTTTGCATGCATTTTGCATGTCGACTTGGAACTACAGAGAATATAAGAGCCCTGCATCAAATCAGTTAAATCCAAAGGCAGTCAGGTATTTACTGCCATGCCTTATAGAGCAAATGGCACTTCCGTACTTCATCCCTGTCAGGGGTGAAGAGGAGGTGTGGCAGAAGTGCTCAGCTCCCCAGAAAAGCCTACCATATTAGGGGTGTACCCAATTGGCTCCACTGATAACAGTTCAGTCCTCAGGCAGACAAAAGGATGTGCCCAATTTTACAAGGCATCCTTCCATTTTCCGATCACTAGAAGAGCTGTAAAATTTATGAAGTTCCAATCTTAAAGTTCTCTTGATGACTTTTAGGTCATTTGGAAAATAAAACAGATTGGAATCCAGTTTTCCTAACAAGCTCACCAATCTTTTCCTTGCATATCAGGATGAAAAAAAGGTCAATGTTCTGGAAATACTTACAGATAATTAAAAGGGGAAGGCTATTAGGGAAATACTTATTCATTACCTTAGTTATTGCATGATTTGCTGTGTGAAATACTAATGTTCCTGTGCTACAACCTTATCCATCTTTCTCTTTTCACGGGCCCATTTGTTAAGTTTCTAGGTTGGGGGTTCTTCTCATGATGAGTTTCAAGACAGCCCTTTCAAGGAAGTGACAAAACGTTGGTTAAATTTTAAATTGTGCATGATTTTATTTCTCTGTGAGAAATGTTTGATGGATAAGTCTAAAATAAAATGGCCAAATGGCCTAACCTTTTAGCCATAAAATTGTGTGCAATAAAAACACTGGAGGGTACCAGTTACTGAACTGTCAAGGGATGGAGAATTATTAAGCTCTACAATTCTGTACTGCAAAACTAAGTTTGTAGAACTTTTTTCAAGGGAAAAAAAATCCTGGAAATTAGATGGAAGGACCTGTAGTAATGAAATATTAAATGCAATTTCAAGTGCATAAAAAGGTCAGAAACCAGAAATAAGAACGATTTCTAGAACAACATTAATTTGCTCATGCTTCATGTATGCCTGGGCTTAAATATCCCTAGAAGCCAACTAGATGCATATGGGAGAGGTAAAAGGAATGGAAGCAATGGTATGGAAATAGGAGGAAGAAGGAGATAAAAAGGGGGAAAAAAGTCAGGTGGAAACGGTTTCATTTGTTTTCAATTTCCAAAGGTAGAAATATATTGCATCGACCCAAGTTTAAAGTGAAGGCAAAATTACTCTTCTTCACCTATCACACATCAGTTGTACCCAAAGTTCAGAATGGATCCTTGGATTTGTCTTGCAACAACTCTGGGCTCCTGTTCTTAACTGCTCCACAATTTGGTTTCAATTCTGGCCAAAAAGCATGTCCCTTGGGACAGTTTGGTGGGCACTTGGAGTCAGTTAGTTGCGGCATGTCTGAGTGAAGACTGTTAACAGTCATTAGAAACAAACACTGTAAATAAGTAGCTTCAGTTTTAGGATGCAGCAGTAATACTTCATTTTAGTAACATGTATGTAGCAAGAAGAGGGATCCAAAGGAATGTTAAAAACAGTATTTTAAAGCAAAAATCTAATTATGTTAATAAAAGGTTAAACGCTAACATAAGGACACCTTGAGTTTGGGGATGATACGTTATCCATGGGGAATAATGCTTACAGATGCACACCCTTTTTTAAAAAAATACTTAAATTACCCTCATGTCCATTACTCACAGTCTAGACACACTTTCTTTAAATATGCTACAGAAATAAGATGATCTGTAATTTATGATTCCTGCAAATTTAAAACCTAAACAACCCATGATGAAATCTTTTTCTTTAAAAACACCAATCTGTGTGGTTGTAACGTTGGATGGAAGAAAGAAAGATTTATGCTTATGGCCAATTTTTACTTATCCTCACCTATTTATAAATTGTGCTACAACTTCAACAACCTTGCTTTAAAAGAATAACATCATTCCAAACCACTGCCTTTGACTATAAAATCAATTTCACTGTAACAAATAACACTAAAATACTCCAAGAATAATCTATAAATGAATCCTGGATTACTAGTCTAAAGATGGTGGTTATAAATGATTACATGAAAGAGCTGATGTTACTTTGAAAATCTTAGAGTCTCTCTATGAATTTTCGTATTTTATATGTAACATTTTTATGAAGTGATTTTGCCCTTACATAATAACTTTCATCTTCAAAGCACTTCACAAATATGAACGAGTTACATAAAAAAACTATATTACCACAAAGTCAGAAAATGGAAAAGCTGAGGTTCTCTTCACAGCAGTAACTCTCACACATTCTATATGTTTAATTTATAGCAAAGGTTATGTTTCTTAAAACTTGTTGAAATACCAATACTGTTAACAAAACTGTCCACTATACCAAACAGTTTTTACTATTCATAAAAATCTCCTTTTGACTAATTTGTAAAGTCCAAGGAAATTAGACTTGTATTATGATAGATCTTCTTTGTCCTCTTCTATTTCATGAAGTCTGTTATATATCAACAAAAAGGATTCAAAACTCCTTCAAAAGATTGCTGATTCTATTAATATACCTGCCAAATGCTATTTAAGTTGAAGGAATTGCAAAGGCATAAAAATGATTGAGAGTGAAAACAATTTGGAAATAGGTAACAGGAGCCATAAAAAGTTCATATCCTTTGACTCAATAATTCCACTTCTAGGAATGGATTCTGAAGAAATAATCAGAAATGCAGACAAAGACAAAGATGTTCAACAAATCTTTTTCTAGTAAAAACTGAAAAAAAAAAAAAAATTGAACACACCACAGTAGGAAATGGATAAAGAAATTGTGCTTTGTCTATATAATATAACATCATCAAGAATAATTTAGATGTGTTCTTAATCCACATTCCTGTGAGTGTGAACTCATTGTAGATAGAATGTCTTGAAGATGTTATTTTAAGTTAAGATCTGGCCCATCTGAACGAGGTTGGGTCGTAATCCAGATTATTGGAGTTCTTTATAAACAGAAGAAATTCAGACATAGTGAGAGAAAGCCACAGGGAGGAGTCAGAAGCAGGAAGTCAATAGGACCCAAAAGAGAAAGCAGAGGATGTCACTGTGTGATGGGAAAGCCAAGGAACCCAAAGATTACTGGACAGCCAGAACGCTACCCACCCTGGGAGAAGGCAAGCCTTCTAGCCTCTGGAACCAAGAGACAATCAATTCCTGTTGTTTAAACCAACCCATTATGTGGTATTTGTCATAGCAGCCTGAAAATGCTCTACAACTCTGTGAGGCAGGCCTTAGTCCCGTTTTATAGTTCAAGAAACTGAGCTCCAAGAGAGTAATGCAATTAAATCAGGATTGCCCACAAACAGAGATGCTAGTTAAGGGCTGAGGTAGGTTTTGTGCTAAAGCTGCAAGTGAGATGAGAGGGTATAAACTCTGTCAACTCTCAGAATCTGATCCAGGGGGAAGAAACTGGTTGAGAGTTTATGGCCTGCCTTTTTGTTGACAAAGCAATTTAGATGGGTTTGGAGTTTTTAACAGTATAGTAAAACTGGAGTAATCATTAATCAAGGTATGAATTATACCCTATTTTTTTCAGGGAAAATGACTGAAAGAGAGAACTGCAAAAACCAGCACTATGAAAATTGTATTTTAACAGCAATATCCTAAGAGTTCATGGAATATAATTATTCCTCAGTCAAATAAGTGCTTCCAGCTTCAAAATGAGATCAGATTCTCAGGACAGGAATTGGCAAATTTTTCTTTTCTCAGATACAAATGAAAAGAAGATCGCTATTTGCAAATGTGTATGCTGACAAGTATGTAGGAGTTTTAGCAATTTGTATAATAAATAGATGCATTTTTGTTAGTTCTTTTGGGAGTAGATACTAGAAAAAAATATGTCTAATGTAGAAAATTATGAAAAAGAAAGTGAGAAATCACCCCAAATTCCACAATCCCCAAATAAATACTATTAATGATGTAAGGTTTTTGTATGTGCATAGATCCACATATACTTACTTATATGCCCCCAATACAAAATTTTATTTATTTCCAGCTTCTTGCAGTTTATATTATAACAACATTTTTTATGTCATCAAAACTACTCCCTCTTATCATTGGGACACTGCATGTACAGTTTTGTCTTGCATGTTTTTCATACATTATATCAGGAGCATGTCCCATGCTACTAGATATTGTTTGAAACAATACTTTAGTGAGTTTTGAGATTTTGATATCTCACCTTTTGAAACAAGAAGTAGACTCAAGACTTCTCTTTATTTCAAAATCTCTGACATAATATGGAGATCTAAGTTCCAGGACCCTTGATAACTCCTATCAGCACATGTAAAGTTGTCTAAAGCAACTTATAGATGTAATTAATTTTGCCTAAAAATGTCAGGGAAAAAAACCTTTAGTTAGGGGAAATTCCTTGTGTTTGCATTTTAACGGTCCTGTTTGGGGTACTTCAAATCTTTTGGCTGTATCAGCTTACCTTAGCTTTATGGTTTTCCCTGCCTAGAAAGTAAAGGTAAAAGTAAAAATAAAATATTATTATTAAGCTCTTTAAAAATTTAATTTTGCCAGTGTTTACTTTCCTAAAATATTTTTCTGAGTGAATACTGTCCATAATGTGTTTCCAAAGCAATGTATATATACATATATATATATATATATATATATATATATATACACACACACAACAATGATCTTTCTAAAATTTGCGCTTGACTTGGCAATGCGTCGTTCACCATCCATTACACAAAGATTCAACCCACATATACCTCTGACTACTCATCCAAATACAGTTGGGTTGTCTTTCAAGAAATCTTTTCCCACTGGAGTAAATACACATCTAGACCCACAAAAATTCTATTACCACCATTTACGTTGTAACACAGTGATGTTCACTTTCTTCTAATTTGCTGGCTCCTCAACCTAAAGGCTTTGTTGAAATCTAATTTTATTGGTTCTGGTTGGCAATGGATATGCTGATTTAAAAAAGAAGAAAGAACTACAATAATGGTACAATCTCCTGAGAATACATTTATTTCTGCAGTATAAAATAAAATTAAATTCTTCAATCTCAAAACTATTAAAAGGTTGTATTTAAAATGCATGAAGCATTAAAAAGACATCAAAATTAAAATAATCTCATAAATCTCTTCGTTTAAAAGACTTATTAGAATACAGATCGAGGCAGAAAACAGCTGCCCAGCACTCTGGAGCAGTAAATTATGACTATTTTAACTTTTTTTTTAATTTTCATCATTGAAAGTTCTTTTCCAGAATAATTGTATTGCTGTATCATGACCAACTGTCCCATATATTTAACACGTGAATAGTAAATTGCTTTCAATGGACTCTGAAACTGACACACGGTATATTCTTTTAAATAACAGTAGACCACAGGGTTGTGCCCTGGCAGAGGATACAGACGATACAAGCAGAAATTAGTTTTTAATGTAAAATTGATCAGATAGGTTATCATTCCAATTCAGTTTGCCAGAGCACCGCAGAGGCTCTAGGAAAGCCTGATAGTGTTAAGAGTTTTATCGCCATCCCCTTCTTCCCTGGATCTGCCAACCAAAGCCTCAGGAAAAAGTTCAGCCATGGAAGGACAGTTGGATCTGCCCAACTGCCATCAATCATTAAAACCTGACTCTCTTTTGTAAATGACTGACAACCAGGTGAAGAATTTTTTTAAGAAATAAAGATTCTCCCTCCATAGACCATCCGATGTCAGTCTTGATTGTACTAAAGCATTCCTTGGAGTACAATTAAACTATCATGTTGATTGCACCTTAGAGCAGTTGAATCTTAAAAGGAAGGAAAGAAAAACCAGATGGCTAACCATGGGGCCTCATGCCACTTGCATGCTTGGAAAGTGTTATAAAAAGATACAAGGTGTGTTCCCATAAAGCCAACTCCCATTTTTATCATCTCCCCTTCTGCTGTTGTATTCTGACATCATTCCTCCTTAGCAGAGATAAGATTAACAAACAGTGGGCCTTATTTAGAGCTGCTTAGAACACCATTAATCTGACTTAATTGATGGTACAGTAGTACCAGGTCTTTTTCTACTTTCCCTTTCCAGAAGACAACATTGGTAGCAGAACCAGACTTCTTTGCAGAAACAGCATCTATCTCTGTAATTCTGTACACTTTCCCATTGCCTCAGCTCACGCAGGCTGAGCAAAGCTCCTTATCTAAGACTCTGAAAAGGATAACAGGACTGCTCAAGTATAAAAACTGCAAGTATTTTATTTATCTCTCTTTCTTTCTGATTAGATTACCATTATCTTTGGTCACTGAATTTCATCTTTGGGGCTTCAAATGAAGAGCCAAGTCAACCAGAAGGTATAGCTGTAAGCTCGATGGATTACTGCTTCATCAGCACGCACACATACACACACACACACACACACACACGTGCACACACACACCTCCTTCTAGACTTTCTTTGGCTTTACCCTAGGGTTAACTTCCTTGTGAGTGGTGTTAGATGATTCTGTGACCTTCCTTGCAAAATATTTATGATGAAGAACAATGCAGATTGTACAGATTCCTCAGTAACTACTACTTACGCTTATATGTAAATGTAAGCCAAGCATATGAGCTGTCTAAAACCAAGCTAGGTAGCTGCAAGAAGTGGAGAAATTGCATAAAATAATCGCTGACATGAATTTCAATTCCATCCATTCATTGTTTCCTAGAGCCACACAGAAGGCATTGAAGAAGCCATAGAGGACTGAGAAGTGGTTCCTGACTATAAAAGGATTCCAATCACAACAGATAGAGACATATGAATATCCAAGGATGATAAAATCAGAATAACAAAATTACCAAATCAAATGTTAAGCAATGTCCTGTGAGCTTGCACAGTTAATTCTGAGTAGAGGAATCAGAGAAGGCTTCATGAAGGAGGAAGCAAAAGAAATTCATTATTGGAAAATGGAATAAACAGTATTTGAGATTAAGGAATGGCCTGGGCAAATGCACAATGGAGTCGAAGTACTTGGAAAACAGTTGCCCACATTTCTGTCATGTGAGTACACAATTGCAGTGTTTGCCCTATCCACATATTTCCTGTACTATTATTTGCTTAACACTCTTTTTTTTTAATTGACTCCACTTTTTATTGAAATAAATTTATTCTTAAAAAGGGAATTTTACATCACTATGGTAACTGGAAACCCTGTGTCACTTGCCACAAGCATAAGATAACTATAAAAATAAATAAATGAAGACAAAACAATTAAATTCTGGCTCACTACTGTTGTCTGAGCCTGCCCTCTCTTTTTCACAAAAGGAAACTAAGAGTGGAAAGAACTTTTCCCAGCATCAAACTAAGACTTTCTCCTCTAGGTACCCTGAAGGGCTGAGAGAGAATTCTCAAAGGCATAAATTGTTCATGCGGTAACAGGGTAAGTCAGTGCCAAGTCAGTGTACCCCCTAAAGTCATTTTGAATCATTGTCCTATATTGTGTTAAATACTGGAATAGATCAAAGCCCCTCTGGAGCTGACAGCGAGAAGGGATGTCACGAGAGACAAGGCACAGAACAGATTTGGATGAGGATGGACCCGGAAGTCCTGGCCAAGATGTTTGGCCTCCACTTGAGGTACTGGGAAATGATTGCATGTTTCAGAGGTAGGTATTATTTTAGGAAGGAAACTCTGGCTGTGGTACAAAAGACAATTGGACAGAGAAGAGATGAAAAGCAGAAATATCAGCTCATTTGAGGGAAGCCGAGGGTCTTAAGTAGAGCAATGGGAGAAGATGTGGAAAAGAGATAATGCTACTCTCCAGTGGCACCTGTTGCTCACCCTGTGGCTATCAGTGTGTTTCTTCATACTGCTCTATCCTTTAGATGGACCAAGTCATGATTACTGCATTTCATCAAATCCAAGACGCTATCCATTATGAGATGCACCATTATTTTATATGCCAGCAAGAAAGAAAAATGCTGCCAATTAAACAATGATACACCATTACTTGTAAGAAGCATCCAATTTCAAAGATGTTAAAATCTGGGGAAAAAAATGTTTGTCTTAGAATCAATGAGACATTATTAATCACTACAGCTTAAAAGCAAATAATATAGAGCTTGGAAGTTAATTGGTTTTCAGAAAACAATGAAAAAGCCTATCTGGTACAATGTCCTGCTTGATGTAACTAAAACAGTAGGTTGCCATCCTTTTGAGACAAGACGATATAGAACAGTGATAAAGAGCAGAGCCAGAAAGACACTGAGTTCAAGTCCTATTTCTGCCACATACAAGCTGTGGGACCTTAAATAGGTAAGAAGCTCTCAAAGCTTCTGTTGGATTATCTTTAAAATATTTTTCAGTATTTAAACACACACACACAGAGACACACACACAATGGAAAACTTTAAATAAGGACCCTGGTCATTTTCCTGCCCAAACTTGTCAAGCACTGATTTTTTTTTAATGAATGCTAGTTATCATTTGAACCAAAATTATCAGTTGTACTATGGTCAGTAAAGATGTTTTTCCTGTTTTACTGACTACACCCAAAGAACCCCAGTGCTTACTGGACCTAGGTTATTATCACAAGCTTTACTGATCGCACTTAAATAGGATGGTAGAGGGGAACTGGACAGCCACAGACAGAGTTGGGTCACATCTGGGCAGACTCATTTGGGTTGGTCAATTTACAACTCCAGAGTCAAGCTCCTCGTGATTTCTGTTCTGAGACTCCTCCCGGACTCTGAGCTGCCCTGAAGATACAATGTGGAATGATCTACCCCAATGCAACTCCTGGGAAAGCACCTTCCTATTTGCAGCACAGTATCTCTTAATTTGTGGATTCCTCTGCCAGATGCTTTCAAACTGCCATGCAATCCAAGCCTCGTACCAGGCCTGGGCGTTAGATAAGACAGGTGTTACTGCTGCAACTCATGGAAGAGGAAACTGAGGTTCAGAGAGGTCATGATGAGGCTCACCCAAGGTCACACCATTGTTAGAAATGAGACCTGGCAGGAAACCCAAGGCCAGCTCTACATGTGGTGCTCATCCCACCCACTCCATGTTTCCACATCAAAAAAAAACATTTTTTTAAAAAAAACAGGTGGAGGGATGACACCATTTTGCACTTCCCAGCATTCCACTTCTCATTTTTGCTTAGGGACTAGTTCTTCATGGGGTCTCTGAGCTTTCGCATTCGTCCCCAATCTCTCACCCACCTTCTTTCAGTGTTCTTGAGATGAAGCAAGTTTCTGGGCACTTTCTGGGGCTGAGCGAGGCAGATCCTGGTCGTTGCTCATGAGGGTGCTGGGGGGTGCCGTTCTCAGGCAGAGTCACAAGGTTGGCATGGCCACTCCATATGCAGCCATTTCTGGAATTTGCAGGAGATCCAGCCTACTCCTGAGTATGTGTGCAGTCCAAACCCTTAGGGCAGACACAGACCAATGTGGAAAGCTCAGAGGCAGCTGGGCTTGGGGAAATGTAGTAGCTTAGTGTGGAGACACGGGCCTCCACAGCTTCCATGGTGGGCCAGTGGCTTCCCCTCTCTGCAAGGTGAGGGGTTTGAACTAGTAATCTCTAAAAGCAACTTTAAGAGTTGTTGACTCGTGACCTTTACAGCCTACCACTAAAGTGCTCTGAAAGCATTCTCACTGTGGGTAGAATACCGGGGCAGGTTCAATGAGACAATTTTTACAAAACGCTCTCAACTGCAAGACAGCTGAGAGGGTTGTCTGTAGAGCGCCCTCTAATGGATGGGTGGTATCATTACAACCATCTCTATCTAAACAACAAAGGAGAATTCCTGTTTTTGGTATAATTCTCCTATTTTTTTCTTCAGGAAGCCCTAGCAATCCAGTTTAGGGTGCTATCTAGTATGCATTGAGCCCCACAGCTCATGCTTCAAACACACTGCAGAGTACTCACTCACCAGCAGTCTTTTCTCCATGTCTTTTCCAGATTCTTCAGATTCCTTCAAAAAAAGGTCTCTAATTTCTGCAATTAAAACACTACAGAAGTCTATAGCTCAAACATGGAACTTGTACAAATCCTGGACCCCTTAAAGTGTAATGCAGAAAACCTTTCACTACCACACAGTTACAAATAGTACTTTCTTATGTCCCGTATTCCAGGACTCCAAGAATCATTATTTCTGCTTTACAATAAACATGACAGGCAAGGGGTCAATAACCTTAATATAAAGAAATCTGTTAAGAAAAGCAAATACTCCCAACCACTGCAAGGGTATGGGACATGAGCAAAAAATTCACAAAAAATAAAATATAAATGGCTTAAAAACAATCAAATAAAATGTTAATCCACATGAGCAATGAAAAGCATAAATCAAAGTATGATATAATTTTAACTGACTGGCAATACTATTAAGAAATTATTACGCCCAATACTAATGAGGTTGATACAAAAGATTTATGCCATAAATTACATAATAAATGGATTATATTATAAAAGTATAGAAAGTTTCTTATATTTAAAAATGTATAGTAACTTCTGGCCCCTTTTATGCATTACTTTACACAAAAAGATATTTTATTAAGGTTTTTTGGTACAATTAAAAAAAGTTTATTGTGGAAAATCATGAAAAAGAAAGAGAAAAATCACTCTCAATTTCACAACTCCACAATTAATGCTATTAATGTTGCAATGTTTTGTATGTATGATATACATAACTGCACATGCACTTATTTGAATGCATGATGCATTATGTATGATATGCATAATTACACATACACTTATTTAAATACCCAATATAAAATTTTATTTCCAACTTTTTGAAGTTTTTATTAACATAACTGTTTTCTTATGTCATCAAAAGCTGCTCCCTCTCATCATTGGTACACTACATGTGCAGTTTTGCCTTGCTTGCTTTTCATTTACCTATATATCTGGAGCCTCTCCCATGTTACTAGATATTATTTGAAATAGTACCTTTAGTGGTTTCTTTACATTTTGATATCTTACCTTCTGGAAATAGGAAGCAGATGCAATACTTCTCTGTATTTTAAAACTCTCTAGCATGATACGGCAATCTAAGTTTCATGACCCCCAATAGCTGGTACATTCATCCTGAAAACAATGTAGCAAACTGTATTAAGTATTAGTTTGGACTGACCCATATCAAAAAAACTAAGGAATTCTTAATGTACTGTGGTCCTTTAAAATCCATTCTCCCTTTCCTCTTTAGGAATAGAACCCCTGATTTTTTTAGCTGGGCACATGGCCATTTGTAGTAAAGATTACATTTCCCAGCCTCCCTTGCAGCTGGGTGTGGCCCTGTAAACATTTTCTAGCCTCTGGAATATGTGTGAGTGATCAGTGCAAATTCCAGGTAGTATCATTAAGGAAAACAGACCTTCTTCCCCCTTCTCCTTATTTCCTGCTGGTTGGAATTCAGCTGTGATGGCTAGAGCTCCAATACCCATCTTATATCTTGAAGGGGTATGAAGACAGAAATCAAATGAGGTGGAGCAATAAAATAGAAAAAGCTGGAACCACTTACTCCAGGTCTTCTAAATCCAAAAGACAAGCTTCTATTGTCTTTAAGCCACTGCAGTTTGGGGTTTTACTTGCAACCAAACCTAATCTCAAATGATATATGTATGGGTATGGAATACACTGCAAAATATTTGATTTAATAAAGAAAAATACAGAGTAGTATGTAGCATATGCTACCATTTGTATAAAAAGAGGGAAACCAAATACTGTATTATGTAGTAGCTAGGTTCCTGTTCCAGTGTGCTAATGCTGCTAGAATGCAAAACACCAGAAATGGATTGGCTTTAATAAAGGGAGTTTATTTGGCTACAAAGTTACAGTCTTACAGCCATAATAGTGCCCAAGGTAAGGCATCAACAATAGGGTACCTTCACTGGAAGGTGGCCAGTGGCATCTGAGAAACTCTGTTAGCTGGGAAGGCACGTGGCTGGTGTCTGCTTGCACCCAGGTTGTGTTTCAAAATGGCGTCCTCCAAAATGTCAGTGTCAGCACTCAACGGCCATCTTCAAAATGTCTGTCTCAGCTGCAGCAGGAAGCTCCTTCTGTCTGAGCTCTTATATAGGGCTCCAGTAAACTAATCAAGAGCCACGCTGAATGGACGGGGCCACGCCTCCATGGAAATTATCTAATCAGAGTTATCACCTACAGTTGGGTTGGTCATGTCTCCATGGAAACAACCTAATTCAAAGGTTCCAACTTAATCAACACTAATACATCTGCCCCCACAAGACTGCATTAAAGAATGTGGCTTTTTCTGGGGGACATAATAAATACAAACCAGCACAGTCCCTAAGGAACAATGCCTCCAAGTAATCACATCCTTATACAGTCTCCTCCCACACTGAATCTGAGCATGTCATGTAACTCATTTAAACCAACAGAATGTAGAGGAATTGACTGAGTCAGCTCCCATCCTAAGCCTTAAGAAGGCCTGGGTGCTTCTGTTTCTGTACTTTTTGGAACCATGAGCTGCCATGTAAGAAATCTCCAGCTATAGGGATCACGTGGAAAGACCACAGGAAGAAACCATGTGGCGAGGGAGAGGCCTGGAACAACAGGAGTGGGAGAGAGGCTCAGCATGCCAGCATTCTAGCTGAGATCCCAGGCTTCCAGCCATCCCCACTGTGGTGGAGTGAATTGTGTGCCCAGTTTGAACATGTTCTTGGTCTCAGTCCATATTCTGGTGGGCATGGAACCATTGAATATAAGATCTCGTCAAGACATTATTCAGTTAAGGTGTGGCCCAACTAAATCGGGTTGGGCTTTAGTTGTAACTACTGGAGTCCTTTATAAGCAGAATGAAAGTCAGACATGGAGCGAGAAGCCGGGAGCTGGAAGTCAACAGAACCCAGAAGAGAAAAAAAGACCTCACCATGTGCACTGTCATGTGACGGAGAAGCCAAGGATCCCCGAAGATTGCCAACCAACCAGAAGATACTGATCCCAGGAGGAAGCAAGTCTTCTAGCCTCTGAATCCATGAAACAACAAATTCCTGTTGTTAATCCAACCCATTGTATGGTATTTGTTTAAGCAAATAAGGCACTGAACACCCACCGAGGCACCAGGCATAAAGTGAAGCTATTTTGGATTTTCCCAGCTCAGTACCAGCTGCAGTATGACTACAAGTGCATGAAAGACCCTAAGTGAGAACAGCAAAGAATCATTCAGCTGAGCCCTAGTCAATCCATAGAATCTTCAAAATAACAAAATGGTTTTTGTTTTAAGCAACTAAGTTTTGTGTTAGTTTGTTCTGCAGCAATAGGTAACTGTAACATGTTGTTTGAAGACACATAAGTTCTCTCTGGAAAGAAACGAAATAACTTGATATTACAGGTTGCCTGTTGGGAAGGGAAGAGGGCTGAAAGGAATGACAGGAAGACAGCTTACTGTATGTCCTTATGTAACTCTCAAATTTTGAGCAATCTGAATGTATTAACCATTTAAAAATTAATTAAATTTATATTTAATAATTTTAGCCAAGCTTAGAGAAATTTTGGAAGGCATTCACCACAGCATAAGCTTTGGCTAACTTGGGAGGATGAAATAAGAAACGAAGGATGAAATCAACTTTTTCACAGAATTCGTCTGTACTTCAGCTTCTTATAAGAAGCATATATTTTTAAATTTTAAAAATTCAATAAACTGAGTCTTTTTAAATAAATAGCAGAAAATTCCTACTCTTTGATTCAGTATTCTCCTTCTAAGCCTCTACTCAAAAGACAGAATCTCAAACTTGGAAAAATATTTGTGTCCAAGATGTTCTCTATAGTATTGTTTATTATAGGAAACCAGTAAATAGATAAATAAATCCAACTTCAGGTGAACTTTTACATTATGACATTTCCCTATTCAAATATATTATGTGGCACAATCATGGGGAAGTGCTTTTACATCAAAAGAAAATGATAGCATAAAAATTATACTCAGATGGTATATGATGTCTACTATGTAAAAATGCGTAGAAAAAAATACTTAAATGAATTATACAAAAATATTAACATTTCTGACACCTGGGTGGTGGAAAGATGGTTAATTGGTAGGGGCTCCTTTATTCTTTTCAAATTTCTTACAAAGAGCAGATTTTGCTTCTAATTTCAATGGTTCTATTTTCATTTCTAGATGTTCTATTTAATGGCCCTTTTTCAGATATTCCTAATCTTTGTTCATGTTTCCTATTCTTTTATTTCATTGAACAATTTCAAGTTAATCTAGACCACTCAGGGAAAATAAATTCAACCTCCAAAGCCAAATGAGAGCAGGACTGTTGTTAAGAATTTGGGAAAGAGACATTTTCCCCGACCCAGAACTAAAGCTATCTCCCTTGACCAAGAGAGAGACTTTTTTCTAACCCACTTTTCACGGAGCGTATAGCTCTTTGAGGGTCCTGACTTTATGCTAGGGTCTCAGTTTCAACCTCCCAAACTGGAAGGGCCCAAAGCCTGGTTTATAGTCCCCAGCAGAACAGTCAAAGCCCAGGAACTTAAGTTCCTACTCTCAGCTAATGCCCACCCTAGAGGCAGAGCCTCAGCTTACACTTTCTACCCAGTTTCCACCTCCCTATTTGGTTTGGGCTTCTGGAAATTGCCCTCACTCTTTTGCAGGTATCATGAAAAGATGTTAGCTATATTTTATCCAGCATTTTTAGGTTCTTTGGGTAGGAAGATTTATCAGAGTATCTGGTCAACCAGCCATACAGCCAGAAGTTTGAGCCAATGTCTCTTTATAATCAGAAAAAAAAATTAAAGAAAAGAAACTATTTCTATTAGATGAAGAGAATCTCACCTATTAATTCTCCTAAAAACTCCCCTGACAAGTTGCTTTTTCTATCATTAAAAATTATCCAGCACAGAGAGTCAGCTCTAAGAAAAACCCTGCACCTCACTAGGACTGACATTAATTCATCACTACACTGAAAGACAGTCTACATAAGTCAAGAACTTCCACAAGTGAACAGGGAAAGTGTGTGTATAGGGAAACTGTCTTCTGGAGCCCTCCAGTTTCTACCAATAACACATTTTCAAGAAAGTGTGAAAGATAAATCAGCCAAGGTAATCTATCTATCAAGATTCCAGAACATAGTAGGTACTAATTAAATATTTGTATTAGCAAAATATAAATTCCACCAGACAATATTTTGGAAAAAGTACCAACAGAGTACTGCCAATATTTTGATATTCATCACATCCTATTATTCTATGCATATGGATAATTACACCAAAGGAATTTCTTCAAGTAGTCTATGGAGTAATTCTCAACTATTCAAACTTCACTCCTTCCCTGAATCAGATGGTTTAGACAAAATGTTTAACACTTGGTAAAAGCTTCTTATGATGGTAGTGGGGAAGATGATGATAATGATGATGAAGAGGGCGGTGATTTTTTAAAAGCATCCATGTAAAAATGTGAGGTAGATATGCCAAGCGACTGAAAACTAAGACCAGTGCAGAAGTGGAGCATTCTTTATTTTAGGCTTAAAACTTCTGGGAGCATGATTTAAGGTTTTTAACCTGTATCTGGAGCATCTGGAACTGCATCAGGTATAGGTAGGTGCTTAATAAATACTTAATATTTTCAGTAAATATTAGTATTGCTTTGAGGGTTATCACAGCAAATATCATTACGGTGCTACTTAAGTGCATTATGTTTCAAACTTCTAGTATAATGCCAAGGTGGGTACACATGCTAATGACTCGAAGGTCTCTGAGTGATGCCCCAACCCTAGTATCCTAAAGCCATGTGGCTTACTGCTCCCAAAACAGATATCCTTGCAAACCTTCAGAGCTGAGGAGTGATGGTTACTATTTACTGAGCACATATCATGTACCAAGCTTGGTGCTAACTGCTTTTCCTGCTGACCTCATTCAGTCCTTGCAAAACACTACCGCTAAGGTAGATTGTCTTAGTTTGCCAGGGCTGCCATGACAAATACCCCACCCTGGTTGGCTTAACAACAGGAATTTATTATCTCATGGTTTTGGAGGTGAGAAGTACCAAACCAAGGTGTCGGCAAAGCCATGCTTTCTCCCTAAAGTCTGTGGCGTCTCATACTGGCTTGCTGCAAACCTTGGGGTTACTTGGCTTGCATCTCTGCCTCCATAACATGACGTGTGAGCTCTCCTTGCATCTTCTCTTCTGTTTTCCACTGACTTCTGGCTTCTGTAACTTTCTCTGACTTCTGGCTTTTCTTTATAAAGCCTCCAATGATACGGATAAAGGACCACCCTGACCCAGTCTGACCATACTTAAATAGAACCTTTAGAGATCCTATTCACAAATGAGTCTGCACCTTAACTGATAATACATCTTCAAAGGGTCCTCTTTACAGATGGAATGTGCATTAAGAACATGACTTTTTGAGGGGGTACCTGATTCAATCTACCACGTAGTTTGTATTTTTACCTCATAGAGTATATAGAGTGGTTAAGAACACAAATTCCTAGGGTCTGTCTGTCTGGGTCTCAATCCCAGCTCTGTCATCGATCTTGAGCAAAGCTGTTTAATCTCTCTATGTCTCAGTTTCCTCACCTACAAACAGGCACAATAATAGTAGCTAATTCATGAGGCTGATGTAGGTATTCAACAGATATATATTTATATGTGCTTGGAACATGGTACATGTTAAGTAAGTGTTAGCTCTTATTATCCTTATTTTTCAGATAAAGAAACAAGGGCTTAAAGAGCTCAAAGTACTTGGCCCAGGGCAAGTACTTTGGAAGCAGAGCTGAGTCTTGAACACAGACAGTCTGACTTCAGACACTGGACCTTAAGCTGACATTTGCCACAGCCCCTCCCCTGCGACTGCTCTGGAACCCCATCCTCAAACATAAGGGGTCTCACCCCACCCCAGCCAAGGGCAGGACTACCAAAGCCAGCGCTATTTGGGAGAGGCAGAACCAGGCTCTACCTGTCCTCTGGTCCCAGTCAACTCCATCTGTTTGTCTGCCTGGAACTTTCTAGATCTCCCTACCCAGTGACCTGCCCCGACCCAGCACAGCCCCTCCATTTTGAATGTCTAGATGAATGTGAGAAGTGGAGACAGGCCACTATGCAACAGCTGCTTAGTTCTGTCTCCCCAGCCACAAGAAGTGCTGCCGACTGAGAAGGGGCTTCGGATACGTCTTCCCCACCATCACAAGCACTGTTTGAGAGCCTAAGCCAGTAATCACAACAGCCACAATTTAACAAACGCTTCACTATGATGAAGTGCGAGATATGGTGCAAAGCAGCTTGCAGGAACCCCTTAATCTGTTCCCCATAGCCACCTGATAAGGGAGGTGCTGTCACTTTGCCCTCTCTGTGGATGAGGAACATGAACATTAGTGAGATCAGGTCAATTGCCCAAGGCTACCACCGTTAGGTAAGTAGCAGAGCCAGGGCTCAGTGCAAAGCTGTGCACTAATACATCTCACTAGTCTCAACTAACCCAGTACACGTGAGAGATGCTTACTAATAGAAGATGGCTTGGGTGGCAATGACAATGGGCTCCCTTCCCCCAGAGGGCAGTGGATAGAGCCAAAGACTTCCAAAATCTAGCTAAAGACTTCCAAAATCTGTGCGCTACTCCTTACTCTGCTCTCACTCACCATGGGACTTAGGTCAACCACTCGTAATAACCACCATTTATTAAGGAACCGCTACATGTTCAGTGCTATGTGAGATGCTGAAACACAAGCCCCATGAGGGCAGGACATGGTCTGTCTCATTTGCTAATGTAGCCCTCAAGCTTAGCACAGTGACTGGCTCTCAGTGGAGGCTGAATAAATATGTGTATAATAAATGAAAAATGAGAGAAAATATTCTTTCTAATTATTACAACCCCTCTGCAAGGTAAAATTTTAATCCTCTGTATATAAGTGAAGAAAGTTCAAAGAGATCATATCCCTTGTCCAAGATGACACAGCAAAGAATGGCACAGCTTGGACTCAAACCAAGCATGTTTGGCTCCCAAATCATATTCTTTCCTCTGTATTTCTTTTTTCCCCCCAAAAGAAGACAATGCCACTCTTCTACCTTGCAGGGCTATTGTGAAGATCGAATGAGATAAGGCACACCGAAGTGTTTTGCTAACTCTGCACTTGGAAAGGTTGGCAACTGTGATTTTTAACAACAAGCAAAGCCTAAAGCCAAAACAGCATAACTTCAGTGAAAGTTTAAGCACTGAAAAGAAACAGGAGTATTTGGGGATAGCAGGGCTGCCGCTGGTCTTGAAATCATACTACATGCCCTCAACCACCTTCTCAGGAGGTGGCTGGGGAACAGAATTTATAGATTTAGAATTGCAGAGTTGCAAGATTAGGAATAGGGCACCTAAAACAATATCCCACCCAGTGTGGCACCCCCAAGAGATGGTCACCTCAACTCGGACAAATGAAAAACTGACAGCATAACACCAGGAAGAGGTATATAGATAGATGCGGGGCTCAGGACAAATCACCGTCCATACATGGTCCCATCCCAGAAGGTCTCTGAGGCTGCAGATGGTTTTTAGATTGCTGGGTGATCCCATGGTTAAATCAAACGATTAAATTAAGCTTCTGCTGTCAGTTAGAACTTAGCAGCACTTCAACACTAGGCTCATCTCTTCGTTTATTTCCTATATTAGCCTTAACTTCATTTTCCCAGTAAGAAGATGCAGCACAAATCAGGAAACTAAGGCCCAAATGCAAAAGTGGGGGCTAGACTTCTACCTTCATGTTGTACATCTCCCAAAAGGTAGCTTCAAACAAGTCAGAAAATAGAAAGCAATTCAATAAAATAATAGTCGTGAAAGCCTTTTTAAGAACACAAGAGGAATATCAACCTGCAGTAGCTAGTAAAATACAAATCTCCACGAGTCTCCAAGTCCTGAATCACCAGGATTGGGCACCCACAGGGGACAATCTTGCCAAGTTTTTTCAGTCGCTGATAAATTGAGGCAGTGGAAAAACTAAAAGATTCTTTTAAAAAGCAGTGCAAGAATGCTGCTCCCAGTACAAAGCACCCACATCCCACTCTCTCCCGGACTCGGCAGAGGGGACAACGCAAAGCCTTCTGGGCCAAAAGCTGCTAACTTTGGTGAGGGACCTGTCAGGCAGAGGGTGTGGGTGGTGGTTTTTTCTTTGGGGAAGAGGGGGTGGAAAAGGCAAACCTCCTGATTGTTTACCAAATTGAAAGATTTCACCAGGCCTCAGGCTGTCAATTTGCTACCTTTCCCCTCCTGAGAGACATATCCTGCTATCAAACAACAAGCAGAAACCAGACCTTGAGGACTTGATGCTCCAGTTCTCATTCCTTCACTTAAAGCCCATTTTCAAAAGTTCACTTAAACTTCTCTGGGCCTCAGTTTCCTCATCTGCACATTGGACTTCGCAATGCCTGCCTTTTTCCTTTTATACAATTTTCGTGTGAATCAAATAGAGTAGGCTTTTGGAAAACAGGAGTCATTCATCTTTCTGTCCCCAAGGCCAGTGCTCAATCAAAATAAAGTAAAATATAAAATGTTCTTGAACTGAAAAGCATGTTGAAAACAGTAAAGTGTATATCAAATGCTAGTCCTCAAAATCTTTTAAAGTTGCTTAGGAAGTTTTAATGTGGCATTTTTCCATAAAACAATGTATTTCCTCCTCCCCACAAAAAAAAAGTTCTTCCAACAAAAGTAATTGAAAGTATCTGTTTGGTAACTTGAAAGAGAGGGAGAGAGAGAGAGAGAAAGAGAGAGAGAGAGAGAGCTTTTATGCAAATTTGATTTCCCTATAATAATCTACAGCTATTCTGCTAGAAGGAATTATCTCTGCAGGCTGGCAGCTGTGGTAGGCAGTGAATTAAAAATGGCTCTGTATATAGGAAAATCTGTTCTATAATCACTGCTATTCTTGGAGAGGACATCAATCTAGCCCAGCTCCCATGATGCTCCATTCATGTGAATGACATACAAACGTGAGGTAGAAACTCCCATTACCTCACTGCTGGGATGCTGGCCCACCTGAGAAACTGTACCACTACTCCAAGACGAAGCAGCTCCTAATGGTGGCCTCCCACCAGCCAGCGGGGCCAATTCCCTTTAACTTAGGAAAGAAGACTTTAGAGGAAAAGCAAATCTTTCAACAATAATTTTTTCAACTCAACTCGTAAGACATGCCCAATCTTAGAGTTATTGCAAGGCTTCTGTGTGTTTTCTTTTTCTTTTCCCTCCCTCCCTTCCTTCCTTTTTCCTTCCTTTCTTGCTCTGCCTGATGTTTTGGTACAAAACACAAGTTTCAATTCCAAAGTTATAAGACACCAGGCATACAAATGCTACTCAAGGGCTCTTTGTCCACAGGAAAGACACGTGCAATAGAAAAATATGTTCAGAAGTAAGCAACACCACAGCAGTGCTTCACATAAAATGTCATCATTCTCTTAATGAGGCAACTGCTTGGTCAGTAAAAATGCCTGCCTGGAGTGGCTAATATGTTCAAGTTAACTTGTACACTGCATGTGGCCACCACAGCCATGCTCCCACAAAAAAGAAGTTAGGCTGCAGAAAAAGTTGCCATATAGCCCCAAGTGAACTCTATCACCTTAATCGGACCATGGAATTTTCCTGGGGATATATGTCCCTGTGTTTCAACTGAGGCATCCTCCTTTCCCCGAATCACACTCACCATCACTGTCTGCCTGGAGTGATGTCTATCAAAGGGGTATGGACTTACTGTTATTTGAGCCTCTCAGTGTCCTTTAAACTAACTATAAGCAAATGCTAGGAATACCAAGAAATTGCATCTTCTCAATTGGAACTAGTCTCCCCTTTCAAATACTATTAAGAAACTGGCTTTGCCAGCATGCAATGCCCATGAGCCTAGAGAGCCACATACCTGAGCCTACATATACACACTGGGCAAGTTCAGGGTCTCTGTGCTGGTTTGAAACTGTTATGGACCCCAGAAGAGCCATGATCTTTTAATCCAATCTTGTTGGATGGAGCCTTTTGATTTGGTGTTTCCATGGAGATGTGACTCATCCAACTGTGTGTGAGACCTTTGATTGAATTATTTCCATGGAGGTGTGGACCCTGCCCATTCAGGGAGGGTCTTGATTGGTTCACTGGATTACTTAAGGGCGTAGATGCTGGCGCTTGGATATGCTTGAAGATGCAGACAGAAGAAATTTGGAGATGCTAAGCTAAGAGATAAAGCCCAGAGTTTGCCCCGGAGAAGCTAAAAAAGGACTCCTAGATGCCCTGGGAGAGAATGCCCTGGGAGAATAAGCTAGGGTGCACAGGAGCCAAGAGAAAGAAGCCAGGAGAGAAAAAAGCCCAGAGGCATTTTGGAGAAAGCCATTTGGAAACCAGAACCTGGGAGTAAAGGACCAGCAGATGCCAGCCATGTGCCTTCCCAGCTGACAGAGGTGTTCTGGATGCCATTGGCCTTTCTTCAGTGAAGGCTTCCTCTTGTCAATGCCTTAGTTTATACACTTTTATGGCCTTTGAACTGTAAATTTGTAACCTAATAAATCCCCTTTATAAAAGCTGATTCATTTCTTGTATTTTGCAAAATGGCAGCTCCAGTAAACCAGAACAGTCTCCAAAATGTCGAGTCCTCCACTGAGGATAGAGCTGACTCCACTCAGCCCCCTATCTGTGAGAGTGTATCTGCATGAGAAGGTGGAGAACAACCCTGGACACTGACGGGGCAGCAAACTCTCTAAGCCACACTGAGAATGGACATCCAGCACCATGGCTATAATAAATACCTCCAAAAGGACACAAGAAATGCCGCTGTGTCTTTCAGAAATGTTCCCTAGAGAAAGAGAACATTTTCTGCCACCAGACAGTGCCCTTCAGGGCTCAGCTATCCAGCCCTTGCTGCTCATTCTCAGGCAATAGCCATGTCACTGTGTTCTTGTTGGGTTCCTGTTCTTTTCAGCCTTTTCTTCTGCAGCTCTGGTAGCCACAGATGCCAGGCACCCCCAGCCATGCAAGAGTTTTTAGCCCAACTCCACTCTGTTTGAAGCTCTGAAAGACTCTAAAGTCCTGACAAAAGGCACAAAAGCTGACTACATTATCACTTGGGTAGGAAAGCAAAACAGGGTGGCACTGTGGGGTTAATTTAAAAGACAGCTGCATCCATTTTGCTCATTACTCTTCATGTATAAACTGCAAATTGCATTTGAAAATATTTTCTTTAAAATAAAATTTTCATTTCTGAGCCTCCTGCAGGCACCCGGTGTCGGGGTAAAACAAGAAGCACTAACGTAAAAAGGAGACGTCATCCTGCCTCCTCTGCAGAAGGAGCAGGCCACACCCATGATAATGCAAAGGGGGGAAATGTTATTGTTAAATAAGTCATTCTCCTACATTGGAAAGCTGGAGCAGAACTTGTCTCAGAATCTTCTGGATTCTCCTGAATATAGTCTAATGACTGGCTTTTAAGAGAAGGCAACTGAATGTATGAATCCTTTGTCTTGACCAACCCTTTGTCTCTTTCAGATGGACCTAAGTTGGTTTCCCCCAGAAATCCTTTAAATGAGAATTAATCCCATTTTTAAATGAGAACTAATCACAAGGCATCCACTGTCTGGATGTGGGGCATAAGGAATCTGTGCCTCAGTTTCCTCCCCTGTTATAATGGGAATAATCATTATACTTCTTTTATGGGATTATGAGGAATCAATCAATTGATTCATGTAAAGCATCTGAAATGATGCCTGGCAAATATTTATCACTCAGTAAATATTTATAGATATGGATATATATATAGATATAGATATTTAGACATAGACTTATTCCAAACTTATTTTCTGGGCCTAAAAAATGGGAGGCAGCTAATGCATTGGAGTAAAGAGCTCTGGGTTCAACGTTTGAACCCACAAATCAATCTTAACATAACAGAAGAGAGACAAGTTGACGTTATGCACCTTCCACTATGATGCAATAAGAAGTTCCCAACGCCACCTATGTAGTATTTCTACCAAAATTGTAAACCCAAATTTGATCAAGCCTCTGGAGCTAATGGTTTACAAAACAAATAAAAGGGACAGAGGAATATCAGGGATGCAAGTAGCGAAACCTAGACTGTGGGAAACTGAACAAGATAAACTACTCTGCTTCTTTAACAAGTAGATTTTAAGCAAAGAAAAACAGAAGGAATATCTTCGTTTAAAAGAGACTTAAAATTCCTATCAATCAAATGCCATAAGGTGTGGATTTCATTTTGATCCTGCTTTGAATAAACCAACTGTAAAATACTAGCAGTTCAAATCAAGGCAATGTGAGCACTAACTGAATATTTGTGATATTAAGGAATCATTCTAATATTTTAGCTGCTCCTCCCATTGAGAAATAGAGTAAAATTCCCCTCCCTTGAATCGGGGATGGGCGTGGTGACACCTTTCACCAATAAAACATGGTGGAAATGATGGTCTGGAATCTCTGAGACTAGGTCGTACGAAGCCTTATAGCTTCTGCCTGGCTGTCTTGAAACATTTGCTCTTGGGATGCTCCAACTGGAACCCAGCCTCCATGCTGGGAGACGCCCAAGCCACACAAAGACACCATCTGCAGTTCCCAGCTGACACTCAGGTAGTTGAGAGAACCACCTTCAAAGCCCAGCCCAGTCATGTCTTGAGGTGACAGCAGCCTCGACCGAAATCTGTCTATAACTGCATTAGAGACCCAAATGAAAACTGCCCGACTGAGCCCAGTCAGCCATAGAAGCACAAGAAATAAAAGTAAACTGTTGCTTTAGGTCACTAAGTTTGGGGGTAGTTTGTTACTCAGCAAAATATAGTGAGAACACTTAATTTTTTAGAGATATATGCTTAAGTGTTTACAGAGAAAATGATAATCCAGTTGAAGTGGGGGGTATAGCTGGAGCGAGCTTGGCCATGTGTTACTAATTGTTAAAACTGGGAAATTGGGTCACAGGAAGTAATTATACTATTCTCTCTACTTTTGGATATTTTTGAAATGTTTTATACTGAAGAGCTTTTTGGAAAAGCTCTGGATTTATCAAGACAAGATTTCAAGACTACAGAGAAAAGAATATAAGATATTAGGTCATTCTATGTTGTATTTAAATGTACAGTATGGACAAGCTCATTATTACCTGTCCAACCACAGGATGTCCATCTGCAGAAAACAGTGTTGAAAGAACTTGAGTCAAGAGTGGGATTCAAATCCCAACTCCACCTTCTTCTAGGTGATGTCACTTGGGCATGTTCATCAGTGTCTTTGGGTATACGGGCTTCGTGTGCAAAGGACTTTTCTCCTAATGAAGTTACCCAGTCCTTAAATAAAGGGGCAACAACATACACTATAAAGTGCTGTGAAAGTACAGATATTATTACTGCAAATCTATGATGGAAAAGAAATCATTTATTCTCAAGGCTCTGACAATATTTTAACATGATAGATCATCTGCCTACCAAGGTAAATAAACTTAAATTTCTGTATCTTTTATCAAGATATTCCTGTATTCAAGATATATCAAGCATATCAAGATATAGAAAGTATTCAAGAGCTGACAGATCTTTCTTCAGAGTTGGAGGATGCATTTGAGATAGCCTGAGTAAATATAAGCCACGTAGTACAAGTAAGAACTATCTTGGAGAAGCAGGATGTCTTGCAGAGATATTCAGTCATCACTTAGTACATCAGAGGCAAGGTTTTATGACAGTATACGATTGTCAATCTAGAGAGACACTAAGTTTGGACAAGAAAACCATGTGAGTTCCAAATGAAAAGTCAACCAAGTTACTTCTCACTGCAGGCAATTCTATGTGTATCCTGCAGAGTGAGTAGCTTAGAAATGCATCTATATAAAGATAGTTGATTGTTCTCCCAAGTAACACCAAAGAGGCTAACAAGTGATCAACATCACTAATAAATTAAATTCATTAATGTGTGTGCTACCATGTCAAGAACTATAATTCTATGAACATCTCTCTTTATGTAGTGAGTTTGGAAAAAATCAAATGTCTGTAAGTGGAACCAATTCCTCCGTTAACTTGGTTTTCCATTTCAATGATCGGTCAGTATTGAAATAAATTGTGAAATAAAACTTAGCAAAATCATCTAACTTAAGAAGTCACAACCTTTTTAAATTCACACACTTAAACAACAATGGAAAATTTCTCATTAAAATATAGCAATATGTTAAGTAAGAAACATCAAATCTCAATAAAACAAATATCAGTATAACACATCCTTCCCTTTTTCCCCTACTCAACTTGAAGCTTCATGAAGACAAGCTTCACATGTGTTCATCTTTTCTGTGGCATTAATTGAAAAGCCTTAGACTAGCACTTCCCAAAGAGTATCTGCAGACTCCCAAGCCACCTAATTTTAATAGTGTTACAATGTGAATACTCACAGACGTCATGTGCATGTTTGGGAAAAGCTGAGTTAACAACTTTAAAAGGTTTTTGCCTTTGGTGGAGGCTACTTTTTAATGACACGTCTTCTCAGGAACATTAATTAGCTAATAATGCATATTGTGAATCTCCAGGAGAAATGCATTATTCAAGAGCTCTTTCTCAGACTCCGGTTCATTGGAACACTCCATGGGGGAAAGGAGGAACTGCCTTGCACTTCCTAACATTTGGGTAAGTCTTAGTTTGCCAGGGCCGCTATGACAAATACCATGCAATGGGTTGGCTCAGACAACAGAAATTTACTGCCTCATGGTTTTGGAGGCTGGAAGTACGACATCGAGTTCTTGGCAGGTCTTGCTCTCTCCTGGAGTCTGCAGCATTCCGGTAATCCTCTGTCACATGGTGATCCCTCTCTCCTTGTAACATTCCTCTGATTTCCACTGGCTTCTGGCTTCTTCTGCCTTCTGCTCAGTCATCTGTCTATCTGTCTAGAGTTCCTCTCCATACAGGGACTTCAGCCCACCCTGATTCAGTTTGGACTCCAATAAATAGGATCCTTTGAAGAGACCATTTACAAATGAGCCTCCACCGTAATTAACAATAACATCTTCAAAGGCCTATTTACCAGTGAGTTCACACCCACAGGAACGTGTATTAAGGCTTAAACATGTTCTTATGGTAAACAGGTAGTGACTTCCTGTTTACTCAGTTCTTTACAACTAACTTGTCAGATTTGCCAGACCACTCTGAGTTAGGTTGAGTAGCATTTACCTGATTTTTAAAATGAGGAAACCGAGTCCAGACTCCAAATGAAGTAGCTGGAGCAATTGGTGTGCCCCTCAATTTCACTGGAGCAGGGATTGGCAAACCATGTCTCATGGGCCAAATCCGGCCACCATCTGCTGTACAACCTGTGATCTAAGAATGGTGTTTACATTTTTAAACACTTGAAAAAAATCAAAAGAAGAATAATACTTTATGACACATGAATATTCTATGAAGTTCAAATTCAGCATCCATAAACAAAGTTTGATTGGTACATGGCCACACCCACTCATGTACCTATTGTCAATGAGTGTTTTCCCTATGCAAACAGAGTTGACTTAGTTGCCACAAAGGCTTACAAAGCCTAAAATATTTGCTATCTGGCCCTTTGCAGAAAATGCTTGCCAATCCCTGCACAGGAGAATCAGACCCAACCAGATGTATCATCTCTATGGGGAAAATGTTAGGCTTTGTAAGCAAAATTCTTGTGTGGCTCTACTCCCCTTACATCTCTCTTTTTCCAGATATCTTAGCATTGTAGGAGCTGTGATGCTACAAGTAGAAAGTATTGAATTTTGACTCTGGCAACAGTAGTGTTACGTCTCTAAAATTTAGACTGTATTTTCCCTTCCAGGGAGCTAAGAAAGCAGCATCTTGCCTGGCTTCCTCTTTTTTTCTTTTTTTCTTTTTTTTTTTCTTTTTGCCTTAAGGTTTGTTTACACTCAGCAGTAGGAAAGGTAAGGAGATAAAAGCAATGCAGAATGAATAAAGGAAGACAAGACTACAGCTAAACACGGAGAAGGCAGGATTAGAGAAGCAAGCCCCAGGGAAGAAAGTTTACAAGTTAGGGACTGAGTGGATGGAAAAGGAGATTACACCAGGAACACAGTGGCCAGAAGGGAGAATCGCTGGAAACAAAATCGCCACAGGCAAGGGTTACTTCACAAGAGCGGATCTCCCAGTGTGTGGAGCAAGTCACTGAAATAATTAATTTAATTCTAGCTATTAGCTTCTTTAGCGGGCTGGGATCTCCACGGGTATTTCAGCACAGATCCTTGGCAGGAAGGAGGGCGTCAGTTAGGACAAGTGTCCCCGTGAAATGGGAAGACATTTCAAATCTGCAATTCTTACTTCCCATTGCTTGTGGAAGGGAAAATGAGTTTATGCCCAGTGTCAGCCCGAGATGACTCCTGACGCTGTAGGCTCTTGAAAGGCAGAGAAGATCACTTTCTTTTTCAGCATCTCCCCAAATAATCTTAATAATAATAATCAGTGGCCAATTACTGAACACTTACTATGTGCCCGGATCCCAATTAAATTATTTCCATGAGTTAACTTTAATCCTCATAAAACTCCTTGAGTTAAGTAATATTATAGAGTCTTTGAGGAGATTTGGGGAAATCAGATGGCAAGGCTAGTGAGAGGCCGAGCTGGGACTGAACCAGTGTTACCTGCCTCCAAAGGCCACACTCTAAAATCATCCCGGGGCACGGTCTCCCAGGGAACATTTGTTAAGAAAATGATCATAAGGCAATAAATTTATCTAACATGCGCTAAGGGACTCCAACTGGGTTCCTTTTAGCCATCACTTGCGCTTTCTAAATTCTGGTAATATTACGTATAAATGTATCTCTGAAACATTGTGGTTTACAAAGCAATTTTGCACACATTTCATTTAATTCTACCCAAAAGCTGGGAACAGGGACACCTAACCAATATCTTTCTTCCCCTTCTACTTCCAGAAAAGTAGAAAACTATCCATCTAGGCACCTTGCAGACAGGGGTAGATGATGAGCTATAATGAGTGTGACTGTTCCTCTGGGTTTGTCCAGAATAGTCCCAGTTTATGCCCAAGGCAACTTTTCATTCTTAAGAGTACCCATTTGGATGATATGGTGACCCTAGCTCAATGGTCCTCAATCTTGACTATGCAATTTGGATCACCTGAGTCGTGAGCCCCAACCCTAGAGATTCTGATTTTTCATTGGTATGCAGGGAGGCCCAGGCATAGGTATTAAATAAAAAGCATGCCAATGTGTTTGCAATATGCATCTAAAACTGAGAATCCCTGCCGTGGTTATAAGCCATGTTATAACTTCTGGAAAGACTTTTAAAAGCTTTTAAAGGGAACTCAACTAGGAAGAGGTGGCCTTGGGCCCTTCCTCCTCCTTGCTGGGAATACTGACATGATGGCTGGAGGTCAAGCAGCCATCTTGGTCTATGAAGCTACCACGAAGATGAAAGCCACATCCCAAGGGGCAAAACAGATAGAGAGTAGGAGTTTGAGTCATTGACAGCTGTGGAGGTACCATAAAAACTCTGGACTACCCAGGCTTTGTTTATTAGAAAGAAAAATAAATCTTTCTTTTTTCAAGCCACCATAATCAAATGTCTGTTACCAGTGGCCAAAAGCAATTCCAAAGTAACACAGTAGGCATTACTATATTACAGATGAGACTATATTACACAATCCTTTCCTCGGTACTGTTGCCCAGAGTTAAACAGTTTATAAGTGGCAGAGGCCAAATGTTCTGACTCCACTCCTGTGACCTTTCTGCTAAAGGGGATGGAGCAGAGTATATTTTGAGAACAAAGAAAAGAGTTCCCACTTACAAAAGTAGATCTTTCCAGCCAACTCTACTGACCTTCTGACCAGCTATTTTTAAATCTCTTCATATACATTTCTAGACTATTGAGCAAGGAGAGACTTTGATAAGTAACAGTGATTATGAATACATATAAAGTTTGTTTTGCCTTAAGAACAGTGAGGGCCCTCAAAATGTGCTTTATACTGTGGCTGTATTTCTGAAACATTTATGTAAAATTTCTGAAATCCCAAATTATTTTATTTACTCAACAAATACCTTTTGAGCTATGGGGGAGACACTTATGGTAAGGGGGTATGGTTTGGATTGTGGGGGTTTGAGGAAGATAGATGTTCCCACCCATGAGGAGCTTAAAATCTGAAAAGGGAGATAAAATATTTATGTGAATAGCTACAGTGGGTGCTTAGTACTGCCTGCAAAAGTTTGTGGTTATTCAAAGAAGGAATAAATCACCTCTGGCTTAAGGATCCAGGAAAAGCTTCCTGGAAGAGGTGGCATTAAAGTTTTAAGACCTCAGAAGGCCGAAAGGGACAGGCTTGGAGCCAGGCGTGAGTCGGGTGGATTAAGGGAACATCAAGGAGTCCAGTTTGGATGAAGCATGATGTCTGTGATAGAGAAAGAGGGTAGATGAGGCTAGGAAGGTGGTTCAGGGTGGAACCATGGAAAGCCAGGCCAATAGCTTTGGAATCTATTCAGTAGACCGTGTGAATCTGAGCAGTGGTTGTTGGTTTGTCAACCTGTGCAAGATGGATGGGTCAGGGAGAACAGAGGGGCCAGAGGAATGGGTGTGAGAATTAGGGCAGAAGAACAGGGAGTGGGGGAGCAGGGCTGAGTGCCAGGGGCATGGCACTGACTGGACTCGGCAAAACACGGCGATTAGATGAAGGCACGGGAGGAATCAGACAACTCGAGGTTCTCGCCTGAGGAAATGAGTGGCTTTAATTAGAAGTGCTGGTTCCAGGAATGCAAAAGTCTAAGAGTCAACAGGAAGCAAAGAGCTGGCCCATAGAGATAGGTTAGGACTGGAGCCCTAGATTTGGGAGCCGTTGTGTACAAGTGGTAGATAAAGCCACTCTAGTGGAGGAAGAGTAGAGAGAAAAGATACTTGAAGATAGACTCTCAAATAATAGAGATAATTGGAAGGTAGCAAGAAGAGGAAAGGATGGATGGAAGGCAGGAAGGGAAGGAAGGACACAGGGAAGGAGTGAGGGATTCAGACACACAATGGTAATGTAATGTCAGAAGAAAAAGAAGGAAATGGTTTAAAGAACAGAGTTCTATTGATAGTGTTAAAGCAATGAAAACACCTATCCATCTTTTTCTTTTAACTTGGCTTTTCTTTTCTGGGGGAAGCACTGCTCTGTTGCCAAATGACTCCCAGTACAGGCCAGGATTTCCTCCCTTGCTGCAGGAACAGCCACATCCCCAGACAGGTTCTGTGGCACCCACTGATGTAACAGAAAAAGAGCTAGTCGGGGATTTAAAAGCCCTGAAGTCCAGTCCAAGTGCTGCCTCTCAGATAAATTTCTTAACTTCTCCATCTCTGTAAATTCATCTATTCATTGATGGATCAAGATTCATTGCACAAAGATATATATTCAAGGATGTTCATTGCGGTATTGCTTATTATAGTAAAAATTTGGAAACAACCCAAATGTCCAACAAAAAGGGATGGATTAAATAAATTATGATATGTTCATATAACAGATCACTTTGTAGCCATTAAAAATTATTGACACAGATGTTTACAATATATTAAGCTTCAAAAGCAGATTATAAAAATGTTTTTTTTTAAATATATAGATAAGTAAGTGTAGAAAAAAGTATAGATGATAAAAATGCTCTAAGGAGAAGAAATGATGGGTGTGCTGGTTTGCAGCTGTTATGCACCCAAGAAAAGGCCATGTTCTTTTAATCCATTCTTGCAGATGAAGATCTATTGTGGGTGGGACCTTCTGATTAGGTTGTTTCCATGGAGTTGTGACGCAGCCCTTTCAAGGTGGGTCTTAATACTTTACAGGAATCTTCTGTGAAAGGATAAAAGGCATTGACATTTGGCGAGAGCTTAGAGAAAGAGAACCAGAGAAGCAAGAAGGACCCACAGGAGCTGATAGAGAGAACCACTGAAACCAGAACCCTGGAGAGAAGGACCAGCAGATGTCGCCATGTGCCTTCCCATGTGACAGAGGAACCCCAGACACCAGCAGCCTTTCTTCAGAGAAGGTATCCTCTTATTGATTTTTGGACATTTTCACAGCCTTAGAAATGTAAGTTGCAACTTAATAAATTCCCAGTGTTAAAAGCCAACCCATTTTCTAATGTATTGCTTTTCTGGCAGCTCTAGCAAACTGAAACAATGGGTAATTTTCTTCACATTTCATTTTGGTGATCTATATCTTCTAATTTTTCTAGAATAAACATTAATTATAGGTAAAAGTTTTAAAAACTTAAAAAAACTTTTTTAAAAGAAGTTTTAAAAACTGTTAAATGACTTCTATGTGTCTATAAACGCTATCCTCCCTTCTCTGAATGAATATTCTGGGTTTTCTGTAGAAGTGCTTATCATATACACAAAGCAAAAAATAATAGGAACATTACTCATTATATGGAATTTTAATCTACAAAAAAGTTACATGGCCGTCCTTGGAGTGGGCTGCTGCAGTAAAGACCTTCAGTCTAGAATCAGAAAACCATGACTCAACAAGAAGCTCAACCTCAGAAAGTTTCCTTAGGGGCTCCCAGTTTCTTCATTTTATAAAATTTGATGACACTCCCCATACAGCAGACTCAGGGTCAGGGGTTAGTTGAATGAAATCAAGTTTGTGCTTCTAAAATGTAAAGGGTCACCCCAATATGGAGCTATGATTACATTCCGTATATCAAGGGATAAAGAGGTTTCCAATTAAACACCTAAGGAATATTTTCAGTTCTCTGGTATTTATCTATTTACTGAACTAATGTACATTGCAGACCTCCTATAAGCCAGGCAGTAGGAAGCAACACAGACATTGTCTCTACCTTTATGGTCCATTATGGAGTTATTTCCTAAACACCAGGCCACAAGTGCTGGAGCCTAACAGACCTAAATTTAATTAGATCTCTTAACAATGTTAGAACCCACACTGGATACTTAACCTGACTACACTATCATTCCTATATCTGCCAAACAGGGGTGATAATATCCACTTCATAGACCTGTTGAAAGGACTGAGTGATTATACAAAAGAAACTGGCAGAGGACCTAGCACGTAGTAGGACATCACTCAACATAGTGATTACCATTTTCCTTATAAATCCCATCATTTGCTGCTTTAATTATCACTACAATAACCTCAGCAAATTTTTCTTCAAGTTATTTGATAGCAAATTTTATTTCACCAGGCACACTTCAATTGCGATCACTATCACTTCTTTCACTATTTAGAAAATATTTTTCCTAAGTCTGCCAAAAAATGCGTGTATTTAGAGATCAGCTTAAGTTGCTGCTATTCGGTTTTCTTTGACACTCCTCTTAGAGTCTTCCTAGGTTTCTCTTTCTTCTTTGGGGCAATAAATGATGTGTCTAGGTGTCAAGTACTTGGCTTCTATTTGAAAACGAAAACAAAATATATGCTTTTGGACAAAGATATTCTTTTCCCAGTGGTTAGAGAGAGAGAGAAAAAACAGCTAGAAGAGGAGACGAGAATAAAGAGCAATGCTATGAGACCTACCATCTTCTGGGAGCTTGGTCATTTCAATTAATGGTAAGAGAACACTTCCCACAGGCTCCTCTAGCAAGAAGACGCAAATGAAAGGGCACCTTCTCAGGCAGAGGCCACTATCTGATGCTCATTTGGAGCAGACCTTCCTATTCAGAAACTGTGGAGCTGTGATATTTCCTTTGCTTTCCACACCCTAACCAACACAAACCCTAGTAAATCTTGAGCTCTGTGTGTGTGTTGCAACACAAACACTGGATATCACAACCTTTACCAAATAATCCCCTTCCCTTTCAGCAGCATCCTGGATACACAAAATATGCAGTAGAATCTGAAGAACCCTACAATCGAGAGAAGCCAGAGATACATAAATTGTCCTCTCCCAACGTCAGCTTTGGAGAACTTCCTTAATGCCACAGCCAAACTATGTAACAGCAACCACACTTCCTTATGGCTGCAGTGCCACCTAGTGGCCAGGTAAGCTAGACGTGCATTCCTGCTCATCCGTCTGAAAAAGCAACTTCCATCCACCAACTCCTCAATCCTTTCCAAAAAGAAAGAGAAGTGGCTGGTGCTTATAACAGCCAGAATTAGGAATCAACAGGGTTCTATCATATTCGGACTATTTCCTGATTATAATCATATACAGATCACCCAGAAAAGACAAAAGAGAAAAGCAAATGTCTGCCAATATTGGGTTTTCATGTCCAAATGCATCCTCATACAAACTCGCATTGTGGTACAAATATTTATTTAGTCAAAATCCAGGCAGCCTTGTGCCCTTTAAAGTCTTTGATACTTGCAATTTTCCAGATAAAAGTAGTAAAAAAAAAAAAATGAAGACAATAAGCAGATTCTAAAGACCTGCCTGAGATTCCTCTTTTCTTTTTCCAACGTGTCTGTCAAAATGCTCACATTCCTGATGCCGTCAGACGCTCACAACTGAATTGCAACTTTACCCTGCATAGAACAACCAAAAACATGTGTGTACCTTTTAAAGATGACAGTTTAAATAAGGCAATTTGTTTGGGACTTAACCTGGGGGTACACAATCTAATTCAGTTCATTTTTAAATCTATATTAATCTAGTTAATAGCCTAGTGCAGCTCACAATAGAATGTGTGCAACACTGCTAAATATTCCATATTAAAAATAGTCTGTGATGGGATATGCTTTTTTTAATTAAAAGTTTAATGTACATTAACATTTTTAGATGAAAAACTGACAATCCGAGAACAGTTCTAAATTCTCCTTTGATTATTTTTCCAGAGGACTGAAGGCATGATATAGTTACATAAATAGACTAACTGTAAGGGTTCTTTGAAAGATAATTTTCTGTCCGATCACATGCCCTTCTTTATAAGCCTCCAGTGGTTCCCTGGTGCAGAAATGGAACATGTATAATCTCCTGCTGGGACTCCAAGTCATGCTACCACAAGAACCATTCTGACTTAATTTCTGACCCGTAACTCCTGGTCTGGCTAACTTACAGTCTTTGGTTGAGACCCACTGCAGACTAACTTGTAAGTAGGACAAGTTGATGCTTCTCTGTCTGCCCCTTCCACACTTACCAGTACCACCCACCTCCCGCTACTTGGCATATCCTTGCACTGACCCCTTGCTGTTGGCACAGGGTAGGGATGCCAGATTTAGCAAATAAAAATACAGGGCATCTGTTAAATTCAAATTTCAGACTAATAATTTTTAGCATAAGTATGTCCCAAATATTTGCATGGGACATACTTATACTAAAAAAAAATTGTCACTTTTCTGAAATGCAAATTTAATGGATGTTCTGCATTTGATCTGACAACCCTGGCCCAGGGGACTTCTTGGGGTGTCACATAATGACCTGGTCTTCTGTGCAACAGTCCCTGCTGCTAGCCATTCCTCGGCCACTTCCTCATGGCCAAGTTTACCTATCTACATTCTTTTAAGATATCTATGTGAACAGTTACCAAATCTGAGAGACTAATTTTAAGTCATCATGTTTGTTACTGAGAACAGTGCTAGTCTATGTTTCCTAAAATGTGGTGTACCCACCATTAGTCGTACATGATTTTATTGTTTTGTCATTGTTTGGTTTTCACTTGTTTTTGATGATCTCTTATTAATGATACATAATACTGCTTTACCATTTATGGTCTTAATATAGAGTTCCTTTCAAAATAAATTTTAAGGGTTTTTTTTTAAAGGCAAATCAATACAAAGGAGAAAATTAAGTAAATAATAGAGAGGATGCTACTCAGATTATGCAATATCATGACAGTGGTATCAAAAGGATGGAACTTCAGGAAACGATAATGTAAAGTCAGGGTCAGCAAACTAGGACCCAAAGGCCAAATCCAGCCCACCATCTACTTTTGTAAATAAAGTTTTATTGGGACACATCCACAACCATGCATTTGTATATGGTCTATGGCTGCTTTCGTGCTACAGCAGCAGAGCTGAGTAGTTGTAATAGAGACCATATGGTTCAGAAAAGCCTAAAATATTTACTCCCCGACCCTTTACAAAATATGTTTACTGATCCTTGACCTAAAGCAGCACTCATCCCAGATCATCAAAAGAAACAATAGAAATTTCAAAGTCCCCATGATAGAGATATTTTTGGACCAAGTGGATATACAGCACAATAAATCTAAAGCAGACTGGGTCCTCTGTTTCCCATTTCTAGTTCTTTTTATTAACCTCCTTCCCATGCTTGGATCTGACTGAGCTTTCCATCCTTCATTCTCATGCTTTAAAACTCAGAATAAATTTTGCTTCTTCCAATAAGCCCTCCCTTATTAATTGAGATCCACCTATACCCTGAACTAGGTAATGGTAAATGAAAGACACCAACATGACTTTTATCACATTCTCCTTAAAAATGAAAAAAGAAGGGCCATCTGTTCTTAAAGGGAACTATGCCCACAGAAGGCAAATCCTTTTTGTGCCTGTTTGGATATATTATGTCCCCCAAAAAAGCCATATTCTTTAATGCAATTTTGTGGTGGCAGATTTACTAATCTTTTTGATTAGAGTGTGACCTCTTTAATAAATGTTTCCATGAAGATTTGACCATTCAGGGCAGGTCTTGATTAGTTTACTGGAATCCTTTAAAGGGAGCTCACACAGAGAGGAGAGAGATGAAAATGCCCCGGGATGTGCTAAGCCAGGAGACCCAGATGCTTGCTGACAAGAGCAGCTGAGAGAGGAGCTGAAACACAGCCCAGGACAAGCAGACCCCAGCTACATGCCTTCCCAGCTGACAGAGGTGTTCCGGACACCACTGGCCTTTCTTCAGTATAGGTATCCTCTTGTTGATGCCTTAGTTTGGACACTTTTATGGCTGTATAACTATAAATTTGTAGCCAAACAATAAACCCCGTTTTATAAAAGCCAATCCACTTCCGGTATTTTGTGTAACAGCAACATTAAGCAAACCAGAACACTTTTAAATAATCCAACAACTTGACACTTTAGTATGGTATATGTTAAAGTTAGCATAATAGGCAACAGCAACTTTCATAATAATGCACAAATTACTTCTGAAACAATGGGTAGGCTCTGGAATAAAACTTCATCAGTTGCAAATGTCTGACTAAGCATTATTGCACCCCACTAGTGAAGCATCCTTAAGCATGAGAGCATTCTAATCCCTCAGGTCAGCATTATTGTAGCATCTTAAGCCAATTCACTATGATGAGAAGACAGAGTCACCTTAGGTTTAAAATAAAATTAAAATGCAGTCACTACTGTGCTGTTACTGATATTGAACAGTTTTAGAAAATTTCCCATCTTTGGAAAATACCACATATATGTCTGAATGCTAGCTCAGTGTCACCTCCTTGAAAAACCTTCCTACACTGGTTGGACAAATCTGGTTGCTCCTTGCTCTGAAGGTCTATAGATTTTGGTTGTTCGCTCAAGTCCAGTACTCAGCAATTTGCCGTAATACTGTATCTACTGACACGTCAGTCACCTGGTCACCTACAAATCAAGACCCGTGTTTGACTTGCTTTCTCCAATGATGAACACATGACAGGATTTAATATGTCTTTGCTAAAAGAAGGGATGAAACCCCCACAGTTGTTCCAAATGAGATCCAAGGAGAATATAACCATACATTTCTATTAAACTATCAAGATAAAATGAAACTAAATAAATATTTCTCTACCAATCAAAGAAACCTTCTGGTTGTAATCCAATTTAGTTGACAAGTTATGACTATCAAGGAAAGATACACAATGATCCATGTTGGGGGAGGGGAGCAGATTCAATGACCTCTAACCTTTCCCTTTTTGTATGCTCATCTTCCTGTCACTTCCTGTTGTGTTCTGAATGTTCTCCTAGTTCTCCTCCTTTTCCTCTTAGGAAACAAGCCATATCCGAAGTTTACATATTGGTATGAATAAGATCCTTGGTTACTTCTCCCAGTCTCCGTTCGAACAGAGGCTGTAAAGACATTATTCCAAGTTAAGGGAACTGACAACATGTGCAACAGGTCAAGGAAGAGTCAAACATTACCCAATTCTGCCTACAGGTAAAGTCTGCCTGGATGGAACAACTAGTTGTTTCAACTAGAGATGTACATGTTGGACAACTAGTTGAACAACTAGTTGGTTCAACTAGAGATGTACAAGATGGTTCAAGATGTACAAGATGTACAAGATGGTTCAACTAGTTGAACAACTAGTTGGTTCAACTAGAGATGTACAAGATGGTTCAAGATGTACAAGATGTACAAGATGGTTCAACTAGTTGAACAACTAGTTGGTTCAACTAGAGATGTACAAGAGGATAGCACTGATGGTGAGGATTGAAATACATGCAATAATTACTTCTAGTACCCCTTCTAGACATTACAGCCTCTATTTTCATTCACTTACAAAAATAAAGGTCTTGAGAAGAAATGAAAAAAAATTCATGGAAACTTTTACTGTGTTAGTGAGAAAGACAAAAACATCCTAAAATAATGCTTTGTCCCTTTATGATATTTTTGTTTTTACAACCTTCCCATTTCTGGAGCTGACCTGTGTATCTTGGCATTGTTTGGGGAGCTTCGGTGATTATATCAAACAGGAGAGACTGAAAAAATGAAAGAGCAAAGCTGGGCGTGACCTTTTTAAGTAACCACCTAGTAACGGAGGAGTGAGGTGAATGTTAAATCCGGAGAGACCTCTACCCCATACGCTTCAGTCTCCATCCCAGTTTGAACGCCACAATCCCCATGGAGATGAGCTATAAAAAGCATAATTTGAGTATCATCTCTCATCACTCAATATAGTTTTTCAACCCTTTCAAAATTACATTGAAAAATCTATATAATGTGTGCTTAGATTAATGAACTGTTTGAATCTGGATCAATAAGCACTCGAGGCTCTGTGCCGTTGACACCTGCTGGGAACATCTAGAAGAATGCTTCATGGAAGGCAGAGCCAGTAGGCACTTTGCAACTACAGGGGTTCCACTTAATAAACAAGCAATCTAATACACAACCTCTGCAGATTAATTTCCTGAGAGCAAGTAAATAATCTGGATTCAAAATTTCCCTGATTATGCATATAATTACAGTATCACTTACCAATTAACACATTGATTTAAACCTTCTTGGGATTATGTACTTAAGAGTATAAAAGAGACCACTCTGTCATCATGCAAACACTCAGTGTTTAGCAAAGAATCACATGGAACATAGCTTTCCACTCATCTGATTTCTCTGGTGGAAGAAAAAAAACTATGATGATAACAGATTATCAAGGATACCTTAAAACATCACAGATCATAATTATTCCCTCAATAACTGGACCACAAAGACACACATTAGCAAAGGTATACACGTGACATAATAACAATGTCTTGGGGAAAGTTCATCATCTCTCAATATATTTCTACAGAACCACAGATTTATAAAACTGCTTCCCTAGCTTGGATTACTATTATTTTTTAATTTACTGCAGCACCTAGGATATAATTTATCCACCATTAGACAGTTACATAAATAGACAAAAATATATGGCAGAGATTCTTCTCCACTGCAGACAAGTATAATAATTAATATAAGTTGGTCGTTTCTTAGTCCTACATAAAATTTCTCATTAAAAATGTTAATATATCCCTTCATAAGGTCTCATGGCAATGAAAAAAGACACAAATGAAATTACTACATAGCACACATACATATGTAAAAGAAGTTAAAAGTAATAAATCAACATGGCAAAAATAATGAAGCCTACTGTCCAACAGTAAACGCTGTCAAAATAAGGTTTCATTAAGACCTTTATACCAACTCTTCAGCTGAATAAAATCATTCATATCACTTGTGCACTTTTAGGGAGAGAATTCACATCTGGGATCAAATTGTCATGGTGCCACTTTCCTGATTTCTTCCCCTTGTATTACTTTCTGAATAATTATTTGAATCTCTGCAGAAAATGAAAGTTGACTGAAGCTAACAACAAAATAATGAGCTTTTACACACACAAAAACCACTCCACGGTGTTTTATTTAACAGTAAACATTTCAAAAAGGAATGCCAACAATTTGAAAAATAAAGATCTTACTAATTCAAGCTCCTGCCCTACTGTTGTCTCAGTCTGATAAGTAACACAAACAATCATAAATATGATTTAAAATTACAAGTGTGGGGAAAATGCTTGCATCGAGTTAACTTTCGACCCTATACTTATTTTTGCTTCTAGCGAGGTAAATGCCCCTAATATAATGTTTTATAATTCCAGAATATATAATATTGACATTGTGATACTGTCTGAGAAATAATTACTAATTATTCAGAAGAGAACGGTAAGAAAATAAGCAAATCCAACTCCTCTAACCTTCATCCCTAATTGAAAGGTGGGGAAATGTGGCTTCTTGGGGTGGGAAGTCTCAAGCGGCATTTAAAAATAAAAGGAATCTTTCAAATAAACTCCAACTTCCTTGACAGCCTATGAACAAAAACAGCAGCTATATACCAGCTTCTCCCCCCGAAACAAAACCCAGTGAAATTACTGAGAATTTCAGCTACTGTAATCCGACTCTGTGAAACTCTGAGGGGGTCAGCAGCTACTCAATAAAAAGGAAAACTGAAAATAGTACAAAAATGGTTCTTGATAGCAATAATGTATAGTTCTGTGGTCATTACCGGTCAGATAATAACCGGTAGTGACCTTTAAACCATACATTATGGCTTAAGTATGGTCTAGGGCTCATTGCAGATGTGTGGCTTGGAAATAGCAATGCTGTCTTGTAAATGCCCAAATTGTTCCAAGGCTGGCTCGCACGCATGGATTTTTCCCTCTCCAATGTTATCGCACCAGGAATCTTATAATGATCTGAAAAATATGTACCTTAGGGTAATAGCGCTATGCAGAAAACATAAATACCCAAACCGATGTAATAAAAAACATAACCTAGAAAGCAGGTCCCCACAGTGCAAGTGAAGGTTTTTAGAACGCGCAGACTTGGGGAGAACATTTGGGCCTTTTTAAGCCTCAGCTGTCATCTTAGTTAACATATCTTCTCTTTTGTGAAATGGCATCACCTCACCACCCCTGTTCTGCAGGTCAGAACAGTGGAGCACAGGTAGAGCCACTGAGAATTAGCCATTTTGTTTGGCAAGCTTGGGTTTCTGCAATAAGGGAAACTTTTCACAAATTTCTGATGTCCTCATCACAAATATATCTGTATTTCTTCCCTGCCTCCTGTACATTGGGGTATCTTGCACATTTTTTTAAATTTCTTTCAAATGTACAGGAAATGTTGCACTTGTTTGCCTCTTGGTAATTTTTCTGCTAAATGAATTTTTTTTTTACATGAAATAATCTTTGTAAATGGTCTCCTTAGTCAAGGTAGGAGAAACTGCACAGTCTGGTAGCAATGCTAAACCTAAAGCCATTTTGGTCTTTCCATCCAAGACAGGAGAAAAAAGTTCTGCTGTATCAAGAATTACCAGCTCTCTAAAGGAGCCCATGGTTATTTATTGGCAAAGCAGTCGAGTGTGGAGTCAAGGAAACAGGGCACCTCTGAGAAAATAGACAAAACCAAATTGGTATGGCAAATATATTTTTAAGATGTTTAAAACACAAAAGTAGACAAACACTGACACCCACTCCCCCTTCCTTTCTTCATTTATTACAATTAGCTAGTACATTATGAGCAGCCCAGCTTCCTGCTGGTGACACTTAAATCCAGATTCTCACCCCGTGATCACACATTTGTGTCCTTTAGCTATGAACGAGCTTACTAAATAAGCTTGGGGCCATTTTTGCTCCTCGTTTTCTTACTACTGCCTTTCTCATTCTCTCCTTGCCTATTTGGAAAATAGTTTCACTTAGCTGTTTTTCAGTACACTCTTAACTGAAAGAACTGAAAGTCCACTTTCTTTCAAATCTTTCTCCATGTAGTTTTTCCAGGTGATGAGCTCGGAGTTTGCAAAAGCCAGGGGCAACCTGCCCAACACTGTTTGATTTGCCTCACAGCTACAACATGCCAGAAGTAGGGGGCAAATATCTGTCGAGCCCAGTGGTTCTCCATTGGTGGTATCTGGCAATGTCTGGAGACATTTTTCGTTGTCACAACTGGGGAAAGGATGCTACTGGCATCTAGTGGATAGAGGCCAGGGATGCTGCTAAACATGCTACAATGCACAGGACAGCCCCCCACAGCAAGAAATTATTTGGTCCAAGATGTCAGTATACCGAGGCTGAGAATCCCTTGTCTACAGTCCGTGCTGCTTACATCAGGTGCTCCCTGATTCATGCACGCAACCCCACCACCTCTCTTGGTGTCTAGGTTACAGAAGGCCCTCAATGGGTGCTGGCAGAAAGAATGACCAAACGCGACTTGTGGCAAGAAAGCCAAGAGAGCCCTACCTACTTTATGCCCTATTTTCTTCTCTCTCTTTTGCCATGTCGCACTTCCCCTCTCTTGTTCTACTGTCTGTTCTTTCTCTTCGTCTTCAACAGGCCATCTTCGGAGAGTGCTACACAGTTTCCCAAGCAGTTTAACACATGAGATCCTCAAAACAGCCCTGGGGGGAAATGCAGGCTCACAAATTTTATGTAATTTGTCAAAGTTCACCCAAGTTTCTAAGTCGTAAAGGTGAAACCAAAAAAACCAATGTGTGTCCAACCAGAGCCAAGTGCTCTGTTCAGTAAGGGACACTCTTGGACATTATTTGGTCATGCCGCAAGGAGGTTGCTGACTCCGCTCTAAAATTAATTGCAGGATAATCATAAGTAGTTGTAGAGTAAGAATAACCTTATAGGAAGTAGAGGGAACTTCACTCAGGCCAGACTCTCTCTTCTCTTCTGTGGTGACTATAAGCCAAATTCTTTCAGGGGCTGGGAGATGAAATGGTACATTAACTACACAGATGCCTTATTTTAAAAGCCACGGGTCATGGTATAATCTCGGCCTTTTTGAGGATGGAACATAATTGACATTGGACCCAATACCACAAGCCATCAGCCTTGTAAGTGACAAGAGGCCCCACACAGGGTCAGGGCTAGTGTTGTGTCACTGCTGGCACATGACAAAATTCACATGAAATTTCACTGCAAATTCCCACCCATTTAGCCTGGAACAGTGGCATGGGACACCTGTGTGGTCAGTGTCCAGCCTCAGGGGCACTGAGCTGAGGCTGGTAAATAGGCAAAAGTAGTCACAGAATGCAGAAGTGAGCAGGTACCTGTTCCTGGACCACTCCCACCTCCTGCTCCCCCCACCCCCAACCCGCACACATTTTCCTCCATCTACTGAGCATTCATAGGCATCAGGCCCTGTGCTGATGCCAAAGATATAACGATGAATTGGCCTCATGTCCCACCTTCTACATGGCCACATGAGGGAGATAAGACATGTCAACAAGTAAGTCACATTACAAAGAGCTCAGGAAGATCAAAAAGCATGGGGAAAGCCCCATGGAGGAAGGGAATAAATAACTCTGCTCAGGGAGGGTCAGTGAAGGTCTTCAGGGATGGTGACATTGAAGCTGGGAAATGAAAATCAAGGAGGTCTTTGTCTGCAGAAAAGAAGAACACAGAGAACAGAATGACAAGGACATGGTGTAGGAAAGATATGGGCATACTCAGGAACAGTGAGAATTTTTTGCATATGACCTGAGCAGAATTTTCTTGACGTAGGGTCCTATGTAAGAATCTGCTGAGGATGACTGAGGTAGGACTTATATCTCAAGTGAAGGAACTTAGATTATTCCCTGGAAGCCAGTACTTTAAGCTTTTCTGATGCTATCCATGATAAGACACACATTTTACATCACAACCTAGTACGTACAAACACATATTTCTAACTGAAACAAAAATTTCCCAAAAGAACACTTACCCTTTCTATGTGAAATTCACTCTGATATTTTCTATTTCATATTATTGAATGTTTGCTGCAACTACCTGAAATGATTTCATGAGTCACAAATCATTTGCATCCTGCAGTTTTAAAGACCCTGTTATTAGGAACAAGGAGGCAAGAGAGGTTTTTTTTTCCATTGGGAACTGACCAAATCAGGAATATTTAGGATGATGGTTTCAGCAGCAAGGCAAGAGGTGCACAGGGTTGGGAACCCTGTTGGTAGGGAAGCCTGAGAGAAAAGTAAGAGTCCTGAGAGGAGATACGAATTTTAACTAAGGCAATGGACTTGAAGAGGGAAAGGAGGGAAAAGTTCAGGCAACTTTAAGACACAGACTCAACTGGCCTTGGTGACTTGTAGGAAGGAGACAGGGATGAGGGTCAAGTTTCTACCTTAGGAGACTGGTGGGAAGACATAAAACACTAGATGAGATGGAGAACACAGAAAGTAGAGCAGGTTTGGGTGATAGATGGTTGTCAACTTGGACATGGTAAAAGTGAGCTACATACAATAAATGGTTGGACACAAACATCCAAACTGCAGAAGGTAGGCTGAGATGAAACAAGAATGGGAACGTAATTAGCATAGACATGATTATTAAAGCCTTGGGGTAGACAAGATCGCCAGGGGAGTCATGTAGAAAAAGCAGAGAGGACAGACATGGCACTCTGGGAACACCAACATTTAAAAATCAGACAGAAGGAAAAACAGAGAGAATGTCAAAACAGAAAAGATGGAAGAGGTTGGAAGAAAGAGCAGAGCCAGATAGTGAAGGCATTTCATGGCCTCATTCTGACCTGACACGATACCCTATATTCATTTGCATGTTTATTAATCGCCTGCTTCCTCCACTAGAACATGTGGCCATGAGGACAGGGATGTTCTCTTTTTTAGATACACTACTGTATCCCTAGAACCTAGAATAGCACCTCTGGCACATAAGAGGACTCAATAAATACTTGCTGAGTCAGTGAATGAATAAATAAATAAATGCAAGCCAAGGAAGGAAAGCATTTCAGAACATGGGAATTGTCATCACAAGTAATTGCCTAAAAGAATCAAGAAAGGAGACTGAAAATATGTCATTAGGTTTGAAAATTAGGTTGTTGGTAACTTTAGCAAGAGCCATTTCACTAAAGTATTCTGGATAAAAGCTAAATTGTTATGACTCAAAGAAAATGGGAGTGAGGGCATTAGTTCCAAGGAAGTAGAAAAAAAATGTCAAGAGAATGTTAATATAGGGGAGAAGGGATGGAAGCGATCTGAAATCATGTATTGCTTTAGATGAACAAGCCAGAGGAAAGAAATTAAAGATACAACAGAGGAAAAAGCAATCGAATAAAGTAATGGAAAATGTGGAAAGGGTTAGGGAATCCACTCTACAGGTGAAGAGATTGAGCTTAATAAACTTTGCCTGTAACAGAAAAGAAGACGAGAAGATGATATGGGCTGCCATGGGTAAATTTTTCAGGTATATGCAGGAAAAATGAGGGAATCCCCAAGTTCCTTTTCTTCTTTGAAAGATGAAGCAAGATTATCTCTATAATCTGCATAAGTATGCTGGTTAGCTCACTCTGGATCATCTGCCATGGGGAATCCAAAGATGGCTAATAGGGGGAAAGCAAAGAGATCTCAAGAAGTAGCGAAGAGCTAGCCAAAACTGGAAGCCATAACTTTGTGGTAGTGTGCATCAGCATGGTAATGAAACTCCATTAGTGATGCTTCCAGCCCCAGAGCAGAAGCAGAGGAAAGCAATAATTGGGCTCACCCTCCATCTATACCCACTGTATGGGATACTGAGAATTGCCCTGGAAGACAGCTTCCCTTTCTTCTCAGCCCCAGTCTTGGCCTCCCCATCCTGAGCATGTCACACTACCTCTATGAGCTTCTTATCCACGAACTGGGGATTGTAACAGTGCTCCACTCTCACTGGCTTGTGATGGGGCTCAGATGGAACAATTTACGGGACTGGCCTTTGCCAGGTCACAGCTGCCCCGAAACCAGGTCTCTCGCTATCCTTCTGAATGCAGTTCAGTGAGGACGTAGTGAACATCTACTAGGCACCTGCTGGTCTCTTCTCTGACTATTCTCCTGCCCCAGGGAAGTCACATTTTGACCTACAGAATAAGAACAATTTACAGAAGAGGCCCTTAACTCGTTCACTATCTATTTAAATTACTTCCCCATGAAAAGAACTTTTGCCAGCTCTAATGCCTTAGAGATGGAGCCAGGGAGAGAGAAATTTGCTTTTGTTAGCGGAGTCCATAATTACATGGAGATATGTCCACCTGGGTAATAGCTGATGGGATTTTTTCTAACTTTTTATGTAAATATTTCAGTTTCTTACCTCACTAGATTGACTTTTTCTCCATATTAATTGCCTCCGTAGTCTCAATCTATAGCAACATTTCTAACCAGTGTCCCTGTACACTTTTATTTCTTTCTCAAGAGGCTGCTATCGGATGACTTAATTTAAACTTTTTAATGCCATGCATAAACATTATCTTACTTTGCTCTAGAGGGGGGACAAGCAATTCTCTGGAGGGTAACTGACAACTCTTTAGCAGTTTACTTTATGAAATAGGCCACTGGATTTTAGTTTGGCCTGCAAGTTTCACAATCTAGAAAAATCCACATCTCCTGTAACCAGTGCTAATCACCCTTATCTGCCAAAGGGACAAATAAACCCTCACTTTAAAGGCTCTTTTCTATGGGCATTGAGTTTATGAATGAGGTCTCTTGCCTGAAGGATTATGTGACAGTCTTTTACATAACAAGTTCCCTCCTCTTGTTGATTCACAGATCCCAGACAAGCAGGGTAACTTGGGATGCTCAGTGGAAGCCATAAATTATTCCGTTTTGCATCATTAGAGCAGCAGCTCCGGCCAACACAGCCCATCTCTCTCCTCTGCCAACATAAAGGGTTATCTCCAGCCCCCTCACTTTTTAAATAAGCTCTAACTCCTCACCAGTCCTGAGCACATGTTCTGTTCCCTGGATAGCCCAATTTTTACTGCTGAAACTCAAGAAGCTATTAAGTCTCCTCAACCTGGCAAAGCCCCAGGACCAGATGGTGTTCTCCTGGTTCTTATAAAGCCTTTATTAACAAAATGACACCAAGCCTCACTGGCCTCCATAATGACTGCTGTTTCCCACCCACAGAAGACCCCAGATGGGGAGGACAACCTGTTGATTGCTATTCTCGTCATCATTGTCAAAACATCCCGCCACCTCCAAGTGGCCCTGCATCCTCGCTCACGTCCCTCTGATCCCTGGCAGGGTATACAGTTTAGAACTGCTCCCTCTTCCCCAAAAAGGAGAGCAAGGAAGAATGCGAGCACTTGAACTAATGAAAGGTATAAACAACAGATGACAGAGGGGGTTTTGCAAGAACTCGCCACCTCTCCTCTGGGATTTTTAACAGTTTGGCAATGATTAAGCTTCAGTTCAACCCCCCTCAAGAAAGTGGGAGCTGTTTATGGCTAAGCTGGCATCCTGGGGTTTGCCTTTCGTCGTGAGCAGACGGCGTGTCGCACGTGTCCCTGGCTGTCGTCGCAACTATAGCAGGGAGCCTGGGGGAGCTGAGAGGGTCAGTAATGCCATGCAGAACTTCTCACCTCTGGGTGACTAATTCAAATGCAAAAGGCCAAGAAAGACATTATCTTCTGGTGGACTCTGAATATTGCCAAGGCACTATCAGCTGCCACAAATGGTGCTCACGTGACAGTCACTGCACAATGTCTCGGGGCAGGGCTTGGAAATGCAAGGTGAGATCACGCCTCCTTGGGAAAGCATGAGGTGGAGGGGTGGAATCAGTGACCCTTTCCACCTGTTCCAGGACCTCCAGTGGGAATGAACTCGGCCAACATCACATCATTCACAAATGCAAATTTCCCCTCAATGGATTTTTGAAATTACTTTTTAACAGTCAATAGTTTTACTTTCTCTCTCACCTAATTTTTGTCCATTCATAAGAGGACCGTGGAAACATGTTACCGGTTGAAACAATTAAGAGCCCCAAAATTCAACTACCGCGTGGGGAGATGGGCAGAGGCGAGTGGCCTCATAGTCAATGAGAGCTGCCTGTACATTTTGTTCAGAAATGTTAACACACCAGGGAATTTTCTCAGAACCGGTACTTTACAGCTCAGGACCTTTTCTTGCTGAATACTTAAGTTATTTCTGGAAAAATAACTTTTATTTCCAAAGAAATATGGCAGGTGACACAGAAATGTCCTTTCTTGTTTATTCACTGTCCAGCCTAAGGATGACTTTTTTTGGTTTAACCCTTTTTCCCTTTCTTTGCTTCATTGGGCTTCTCCTACTCCTTTCTGGAATCTTCTCTAGAAATACAGCCTCATACCTGGAACTCGATCCCTGCTTTTGAAAGCAGAACTGTTCTCCCCACGATTCTCACTAGGAGTCAGAGAAGCTTCTGGATCCCTTCTTCCCCCCATCACCCGGGCCCAGCAGAGGGGCTGATAATGGTAAAATTGACAACCTAAATTGCATAAATTAGCACTCTGCACTCCAGCCATGCTGGTACTTTTTCACTTCCGCAGACACCATGTTCTTTCCAACACTGGATCTTTGTATAAGCTTCTTCCCTTGCCTGGAAGCCCTTCCCACTTGCTATGCCTCGTCAACTCCTGTTTTACTTTCAGATCTTGTCTCCATCACCTCTTGTAGAAGACACCCTTCCTGAGGGCAACTAGCCCCCCCCACAGCATGGGGGCTTGCAGTGTTTGGCACTAGGATTACTGTCCATCTCCCCACTAGACCCACGGACTCCGAGGGCTCCTTGTTCCTTGTCCTCAACTCTGAATCCCAGGGCTGCACACAGAACAGACACATCACAGGCTCCCGGTGGGTAGACGGTGAACGCATCAGTCATCTCACTGAATGCTCACAACAGCTCAACAAAGATGTGATTTTTTTTTAATCTCCATTTTACTAACGAGGATGCTGAGGTTCAAGGAAGATAAATCACATCTTCCCAAACCACACAACTAATAAGCTGGCAAAAGCTAGATTTGAACCTGAGGCCATGAGACTCCCAACCCCTGCTCTTTCCATCATTTTCTCATGGCCCCGCTCCCGGGCCCTCTGTCAACACTGAACTGTCAAAAAGAAATAACCCTTGATAGCAGCATAATATCATGAATGTAATTAATGGCTGAATTGTTAAAATGGGAAATCTTATGTTGTATTTATGTTACCACAATAAAAGTTTTAAAAATAAAATAATAACCTTATGAAATCGCCTAACCCATGACCTGTACTGTTCTTATGTGTTGGTTTAGCAAGACAGATGATCAGGTTGCATCTTCCCCAACTCCATGCACATCCCGGCCGTTACTAATCCATCACTCTCTCCCAGTTAGCTGAAATAAGGTCTCCAGTTCCTCCTCCATGCAGGGTCAGGTTTAGGGTGAGGCAGGTGAGACACTTGCCTTAGGTGCAAAATTTAAGGGGAGCACCAAAATCTTGGTAATCGAGGTAAACAATATTTCAAGGCAACATGTGAAAACACTGGTGGGAAAAAAAATCAAGGGTGAAAAAAATATCAAAATGTTAAGTAAAGACAGGGCAGGTATTACTGATTTTTCCTTTGCTTTGAGCTCCCATGTGGCACAGCAAGGCACTTCTCCGTGCAGCCCCGCAGGTGAGCAGAGGTGGCAGAAGAGTTGACATCTGTTTGTCAGAGCACAGGTCTGCCCAGTGAAGAATGTCTGTGTGGCTTACTTGATGGAAAATTCAGCAGAACATCTGGAATACATGGGTATTATATTTGCCACTAGGCGATGGCATCCACCTTCCCAGTCAGATGTAGAATGACAAACCTGAAAGTCATCAAGGCATCCCTTCCTTAAAGATGGGGCTTTTGTTTATTCAAGCAAGAGATGATAATCAAATGTGTGAGGTAATTTTGGAGTGGGAAAATGTCTCTGAAGGAAAGGAAAGAGATGGGGAAGAGCTGCTCCTTTGCACAGCTTCAGGGGACCCTCAGGCTCCGGGCCATGTGGACAGCGCCCCTGCAAGCTTGCAGGCAGCAGCGCTGGTGTGGCGATGCCCAGGAACGAGGCCCCAGGCGGCTCCTGTAGCTGCGGTGGCCAGGGGGGCCCTCTGAGAAAGGGACATAGAACTGAGAACCTGAAAGGTGCACCTGAGCCAGCTCAGAGCTGAGGAAATGGAGTGTGCTGAGATGGTGTTCCAGTTTCCTAATGCTGCCAGAATGCAAAATACCAGAAATGGATTGGCTTTTATAAAGGGGGTTTATTTGGTTTCAAATTTACAGTCTGAAGGCTGTGGAAATGTCCAAACAAAGGTACACCTTCAGTGAAGGAAGGCCAGTGGTGTCTGGAAAATCTCTGTTAGCTGGGAAGGCATGTGGCTGGCATCTGCTGGCTCCCAGGATGCGTTTCAAAATGGCATTCTCCAAAATGTCAGCGTCAGCTTTCAAAAGCCGTCTTCAAAATGCGTCTCTTAGCTGCAGCTCATCTGAAGCCCTTCTGTTTGTCAGCTCATTTATATGGCTCCAGTGATTTAATTCAGACCCACCCTGAATAGGTGAGGTAATTATCCAATCAAAGGTCTCACCCACAGTCGGGTGGGTCCCATCTCCATGGAAACAACCTAATCCAAACATCCCACGAGATTGGATTAAAAGATCGTGGCTTTTTCTTGAGGGACATAATATACCCAAACTGGCATAGGTGGACAAGGGCTTTGAGAATGAGAGAGGAGACCTCAGCACCAAGCCACGATGGCCCAGGGAGAGAACAGGATGAGTTCAGGTTTAATTCTGTAAACAAGGGAAAGCCACGGGAGGGTTTTAGCTGGAGAAGGGTTGATCCGATGACAGTGCAGAAATGCTCACTTGGGTCCTGGTGATGAACGGTTTGGAGGGGACCAGTACAGGGCATGGGTGCCCTGGATTGGACCAGAATATGGCAGAGGAGAGCAGAGGAGAGGAATGAACTGACTCAAGACATAATTCAGAGGAAGAACGGATAGCACCTAGCGATGGACTTGATGTGCAGCAACAGGGAAAGGGAGGTATCAAGCATAATTCTTGGGTTTTGGCTTAAGCAATAGGATGGAATTACCTAGGTAATAAAAGACCGACTGAGAAACAGATGGGCAAGTTTGGGGATGGAGTGCGGGAAGCATTACTCCATTCTCTCCAGAGCATGGAATTTCCACCATAGGTGAGGGTATGATACTAGAGGGAAAAAAATAAATTCCTGCTGATAATACCCATACCACTGAGGGAAAACAATTACCCAAAATTCAGTCTCCATCAATCCTCCCACTTGTGTCTTACTCATGGCAATAAAGTTTATTCCCAATCATACTGCTGCAATTTTTTATTCATCATCCTTGTGTTTCAGAATTACCATAGCAGTGAAATTTATATTCAACGGCATTATTACAATTTTCGGCTACTAATGAAATTATTGTTTCTGTTTGTGATGTGTTTTGGAGCTATAATGATGAAATTTTCCTCTCAAAAATATCACTGCAATGTTTATGTCCTTAAAACCTGCCATAGATGACAAATTACAGAATGCCTATGAGCAATTAAACTTCCTACTTGGAAAAGCTGGGCTTCTCACTTCTGTCATGGTAGGGACTAGGTACTTTAGTAAAAGGGATTTGAAAGATAAATGTTGAAACTCATAGTCAAGGACAGTGGTCTCCAAATGTTTTTGACCCTGGACCTCATTAGTAAAAAAATAATAATATTAATTTTTTAAATGAAAACATACCTGAACCAAACAGAAATTTGAAGAGGATGGGATAACAAAATAAACAGAAATTCTAATATTTCCTTCTCTCTCCCGTTGCCTTGCATATCCTCTGGGTAAGTGCCCTGCAGTCTGGAAAACACTAGCTTAGAACACTGTCCTCCCTTCCCCCCTCATCTCTGATTCTTAGCTATCCTTCTTATTCTTTAAGAGAAGTGATGGGAAAATGTATTTCCAACCCCTAGAGCTAAACCCTGCACCCTAAGGAAAGTCTTAGGGGTAGAGAAGATAGAAGGGCCATTTTCATCTGTTTTAAATTGAAGGAATTTTATGTGTGTATGTGTGTGAAGTCCAACTGAACAAAGGTGGTTGTGGTTAATAAAAACGAATTTGAAAATCATTATAGCACAGCTACAAAGTCCTTGGGCATGCCAGTTAGACGTTATCTGTATGCTCTCTTCCATTCTCTCCAGCTGTCATCTTTTTCCTGCATTTTTCTTGACTTCTTCTTCCATGTTCAAGGTTAGAAGTCACTAAACAGTCCCCAGTGACTGTTTATAAGTCTCTGACTGGTACTGGGCAGACTCTCACACCTAGAGACTTTATGGCCACCATCTGGGAGATACCAGCCATTGTTTCTACATGAAAGAAGATTTCCAGAAGAAAATAGAAAAGACCAAAGACAGCATTAATAGCTTCTAACCAGCAGGCGTAGGGACTCTGTGGACGCTCTGTAGAGACTCCGATTACAACAGTTCTAATCTTTGCCCACCAAAGATCCAAGATCCCAATGGAACAACTTGTAATGCCATGAATTCACTGTCCAATCAAGGGCAAGTAATTTAACCCTCTGGGTCAAATCCAGTATCTCCAAGGAGACTTTTCTTGGCCAGAAGGAATTTTTACAAAAGAGAAGTTGCCTCGGCCTCTTGCTCTTTCTCTCCTCCTTAGCCAACCCATTTTGGAGAATATTCCTTATCTTTTGATCGCTGTTCAGATCCCTTGCCCCATCTCAAACAACTCTGACCAAAGAGAGGTCTCTCTCCCTCCTCTGAGTTCCAGTAACAAAGACTATTCATGCAATTCATTTAACAATTAATCTTACGAGACCTTGTGTTGTTCTCAACTGTTATTTAAATATTGTGGTGGTGAACTTTCCATTCATCATTCCAGTGACCCCAGACACAGCATAAGTGTCTGGAGGGCAGAAGGGCTTTTGCATCTTCCCACAAAGAGCAACATAGTGTCTGACACATGGTAGGTGCCCAGGAGATAGTTGCTAAATCCAATTTTCTTCCAAGCTTGCTGTCAGCTTTGTTGAATCCCTGTGAAAGAGGAAAGCAATCCCAGCCTCCTGGGCTGGGATAAGGAGCGAGTCAGCTAGTTCACGGGAAGTGCTTGGTCCAGTGCACGGCATGGAGAAGGCCACAGGTCAAAACCACCAGCCTCATTCAGCCCACAGTCTGTGTTTTTTATTTTTTTATTTAGTTGTCAAGTTTTAAAAGTTGGAAGATTTCACCAAAACAAAAAACCAGAACACTTGCTACTGTTGGAAACTCAGAGGACATTGCTAGTGTTGCACCCTACAGGCAACAAGTTACTGGAGCTGAGAAGCAGCTGCTTCTGAAAAAGCATTATTTTTTTTGTTCAATTTTATTGAGATATATTCACATACCATACAATCATCCAAAGTGTACAACCAATTGTTCACAGTACCATCATACAGCTGTGCATTCATCACCCCAAACTATTTTTTGAACATTTTCCTTGTACCAGAAAGAGTGAAAATAAGAATAAAAAATAAAAGTAAAAAAGAACACCCAAATCATCCCCCCCTCCCACCCTATTTTTCATTTAGTTTTTTTGTCCCCATTTTTCTACTCATCCATCCATTCACTGGATAAAAGGACTGTGATCCACAAGGCTTTCACAATCACACTGTCACCCCTTGTAAGCTGCATTGCTGTACAATCGTCTTCAAGAGTCAAGTCTACTGGGTTGTAGTTTGACAGCTGCAGGTATTTATTTCTAGCTATTCCAATGTATTAAAACCTAAAAAGGGTTATCTATACAGTGCATAAGAGTGCCCACCAGAGTGACCTCTCGACTCCATTTGGAATCTCTCAGCCACTGAAACTTTGTTTCATTTCATTTCACATACCCCTTTTGGTCAAGAAGATGTTCTCAATCCCATGGTGTAGGGTCCAGATTCATACCCCGGAGTCATATCCCACGTTGCCAGGAAGATTTATACCCACTGGGAGTCAGTTCCCACATACGGCAGAGGGCAGTGAGATCACCTACCAAGGTGGCTTAGCTAGAGAGAGGACCACATCTGAGCAACAAAGAGGTACCCAGGGGGAGACTCAGGCACAATTATAAGCAGGCTGAGTGTCTCCTTTGCAGCAAGGAACCTCATAAGGGCAAGTCCCATGATAGAGGGCTCGGCACATCAAACAGTCAGTCCTCAACGTTTGTGAGAACATCAGCAACAATCCAGGTGAGGAAGCCCAACAGCTCTGCATTTTCCCCCAGCAACTCAGGGGGGCCTGCATATATATTCTTATTCTCTGCTAAAATTACTTTGGAATGTGTCATAGAAAAGCATTATTTTATTCTATTTTTTTTCAAGTTTATAGTGTCCTAGCCATTCCCAAGCAATCTAATGCAATATTAAGCTTGAGTTGAGTAAACCTAAAAACTCCTGTTCCGTAAAAACAATCATCACTTGTTTATTAGAGAGACATTATAGGATGGTAGGGACTGTGGCAAACTGACAAGTACAGGCTCTGTATAAAGAGGCCATCAACACCCACCCAACGTTTCTTTCCATCCCCTGCTCCTGGAGTCAAGTGAATGTCCCACCCCTACTAGGTAGTTTGGAAACAGCAGTTTCCTGACCCTCTTAGCCCAGTCCTTACACTCTTTTTCTAACTCTGGTTTATTTTCTCTCATTATAACCTAATTGTTTCTGCGACCTTTTATCTCCCTTTCAGATTTGCATTCCCCTGCCTCTTTCTGCCCCTGAGTGCCTGTTGGTAGGACATCTGAATCAGACCTTACCTCATTCTTCCAGTCTAAGCTACCGCAGCCTGACTACTAAGGAGCAAGTAAATGAGCAACCCTTCCAAGCCAGAGGCAGGGGTGGTGTACACTACTTAGATCAAAACCACTTCCCAGAGGCTTGCTGGACCTGGCAGAACTGCAGCCTCACTCAGTAACAGGCCCAGGAGGCACAGGAGGTGGGAGGGGGACAGTCGCTTCACCATAGTATCTGAGTGTGCTGCCCCAGCCCAAGGCTGGCCGCACGTCTGTCAGCACCACCGTCCTGGCCCTTTGCTAAAGAAAAGAAAGAAGGAAAGAAAGGATGAAGACAAGGATAGTGAAAAGAGGGAGGGAGGGAGAAAGAAGGGAGGGAAGGATGAAAAGGGTGGGGGGAAGGAGGGAGGAATGGAGAAAGGGAAAAGGGAGGAAAAAGGAAGGGAGGAAGAGAGGAAGAAGATAAAGAGGAAGAAAGGAGGAAAAGAGAGAAAGAAAGGCGAGGGAAAAAGAAAGGAAGGGAGAGAGAAACTTTGAGATCTTAACAACATACTCATCACTGAATTTGTCCTTAGCTCAGGACTATGGGGCTACCTGATTTTAGCAAAGCTACAAATGCAAAATACAGCTTGTCCTTAAAATTCAGTAGCACTAGAATGGAAAAGAAATGCTTCAGTGAGTTGTGACATTTAAGCGGTCATGCATTTTTCAACGTATCAGTTATGCAAAGATGTTTATATTCACTCTCCTCAGTCATGTTTCATTTAAAATGGAGTGAATAAAAACCTCTTCAAAAAGTTTAATTAAATAAAATAGAATCATGGAAATCGAAGTTAACTGAAACAGTCTTTAGAAGTTAAAAAAAAAGCAGAAACATAAATTACATAAACAGTAAGAGAAAAATAAAAGCAGAAGAGTAAACTAAATAAATATTCTTGTTATCTCTACCTCTTGCTGTTTCACCTCCAAGTTTATTTTTATCTTGTATTATATTTCCAAAAATCCAGAAAGAAAAATGTCAGGAGATGACAACATGAAAAGGTTCATGGACTGCTGAGTTAATCTAAAACCTTTAGCTATAAGGGGGGAGAAAAATCTTCATTTAAAGAGGCAGTTTCTCTTTTCAAAAAATGGGGCTGCTGAGAAGTTTTAATTCATAATCTTATAAGCATGCAAAATGAAGTTCAAAAAGGTCTAATAGAAACCCCAGATAAATTCAAGAGCATCCGTTTTATGCCTATGTTCCTACATAATGGCTTTAATATATAAGATAACGATAGCAGTAATAACCACCTTAACTTGGGTAATCCATTTGTTGACAGCAGGTGATAATTCGGTCTTCCTGATAGTAATGTTTTTTTGGCAAACAGGAAAGAGGGCTATTTGCCACATACATTTATTTTTATGGGGAGGACTTGTTTAATAAAGCTGGATACAGGACAGTACAGGTGTGGAATTAATTATCCAAGTTGCAAAATATGTTTGAGGTGGTATGTTAAATCTATGGCACACAATGGCCCTGACATGATTAAATGTTCGCTTCTATTAAGTAACCACAAGCCTGTATTTCCAATTATGGTGGGGAATGACTTTCTGCTGAGTGGATTAGCTTAGTACTTCATTCTGCTGGTTGTTTTATGATCTCAGATCTTTAATTTTCCCAATTCAACTCTTAGGGCCGCAAAGACAAGCTGCCTGACTTTTAAATAATATATTCCCCTTTTAAATTTCTGCTTCCTACCATTTCCTAGGAGCACCATTTCCTGTCACCATAATTATAATAATTTGTATGTAGTCATTGGGATCACATTTCTAATTGAGTCCTAAATTGGTTAGCCTCACGAAGTTATTAATATGCTTTTTTAACCTGCACAAATTATCTATTTGTCTGGTTGGTCAAATCATGTTCATTATTACATACTTTCTTTACCTCTCTTACTTCATTTTTAATGTCACCATTCCTGTTTGAAAAATGTGCTTTGGTTTTTATAATCTGCTAAAAAAAAAAATGTACAGAACCTTAAGAAATGGAAAGGAAGGTGTAGGCAAGGGGACTGTAGAGCAAAGGCTCAGCAGAATGAGAGATCACGGGCCACTTGGACACCAAGAAAGAGCTCACCTGGGTTCTAGTGTGGGACAAGGAGGGGTGTGTTGAAGCAGTGGGAGTTGTGATGGGAAAATACAGGCAAGAATGCCAGGGCCGTGGAGAGCAGAGCCAAGGAGTTTGAAGTGACACTTGGGGGCATTGAAGGGGATTTAACAAGGGAACACTATGGTTTGATTTGTTCCATTAAAAGTTCAGGCAGAAAAAAAAAACGACAAAGGTGTGAACTAGAGTTGTAGCAAAAGGAAAGGCCATTTTGAGAGTGGCGTCCACCCCAAGTTGCTTACCACCTGGATTGGAAGATGAAACTAAAGCAATAAAACAATAAAACAATCACAGAACAGTGCAAGGTATTTCTTCAGCAACTGCTAACTGTGTGGACATAAGAGCAACATGGACCAGAAAGTCAAAACTGGCCTCCTAGAAGACTGGACTTAAACTTGGGAAGAAGTGATTCAGGGGATGAGACCAGTGTGAGTAGTTGGTGAGCAAATGAGTCTGTGATAGCTTGGCAGCCCGTTTGGCTGGCCTCACACCAACCTATGGATGCTTCACACTCAAGTTATCACTAACTGAGTCTTCCATTGATAATCCCTCTCAGAGTCTCCAGAAAACACCCCATGACTGAATGACCAGGTCAACACAAAGCATCTGTAGATGGTAAGACAGTCACCCCGATTATCTAGGGCCAATACATTTATGGTCGTGGAAATTAAATACGTTCTCACGACTGTTGTCTTTCTGAACAGAAGACTCAGAAAATTTCCTTTCTCTGACTGGTCTTTTATTTAAATATGTCCTAAATTGCATATCAGGAGGCCTGTGTTGATATAAAATCAGTATCTTCACAATTTCTTTTGTCTATTCTGATGACACAACCAGATGAATTAGTGTATTTTAAAAGGCCCTGTTCAGAATCCCAGCAGTGGGTTTTATTACTTTAAAACAATAACAATTTGCATCTGTAAGATTCAATTCTTCCAAACATCTGAAGAAATGTGTCAGTACTTGCTAAATTTTGAAATTAAACCATTGTGCCAGTTTGAGTATATTATGTTCCCAAAAAAACATGTTCTTTAATGCAATCTTGTGAGGGCAGACATTAATCTTCTGATTGGGTTGTTTCCATGGAGATGTGACTCACCCAACTGTAGGTAATATTTTTGATTAGATTATCTTCATGGAGATATGGGCCCCACCAACTCAGGGTGGGTCTTAATTAAATCACTGGAGTCCTATAAGAGAGACTTCTGGAGAGACACTTGTGATGCTTTGAGATGCTAGCCCAGAGTTTGCTCAGGAGAAGCTAAGAGAGGACAAAATGCCCCAACAGCAGCTGAGAGAGACTTTTAGAGAGAGTCTTGGGAGCTGACAGAGATGCTCAGAGACGCTGGGAGTTGTAGAGAGAAGGACGTCTAAGCTAAGGATGCACAGGAGCTGAGAGAGGAGCTGAAACACAACCCGGGACCAGCAGATGCCAGCCAGTGACTTCTCAGCTGACAGAGGTGTTCTGGATGCCATTGGCCATTCTTCAGTGAAGGTATCCTCTTGTTGATGCCTTAATTTGGACATTTTTATGGCCTCAGGACTGTAAATTTGTAACCAAATTACCCCCCTTTATAAAAGCCAATCCATTTCTGGTATTTTGCATAACAGCAGCATTAGCAAACTGGAACAAACATTTTGATGGTAAGTTAAGAGTACACCTGTCTCTCACCCACACTATCTGGGGGTTAGGTGGGACATGAAATGATCAGATAATCCCACCATTAAACATTTCTGGGTTTATTTAAAGGAAGGTGTTGCCCACCTTTGCCAAATATATTCTGAGAATCCAGAGAACATTGCTGGTTAAAAGAAATTTATTCATAATCATTGAAATCCTGAGATGTGGCAAAGCAGGGTTTGCCCAACACCAACTTGTTCTGGAACCTGGCATACACCAGGCCAGGATAAGGAAAGGAACAGCTGAAAATTCACTCAACGGAAGAGAAGAAACAAAGGCTCTTTTAGAATAATAACAACTCAAGAGGCATGCTAAGGAAAGGTCTGCATTGACAGAACAAAAGGTCTAATACATAGAGTAGATGAGGTAAGAAATGTTGAATTTACTAGAGAATTGGTTCACCTCTTTGCCTTATTTTATAAATGAAAATCTAACCACAGCATATAAAACACCCCTTTCTAGAGCAGGCATCTTCAGCCATCGGATGACCACCGGTTGCAGGTCTGACCCTTACCCAACACATCTCTATTTAATTGCAGCTACTCCACCACAAACTTCCCCCTAGCTCTCCCTAAGAGATGTCCCTGAATTCCTAGCAACAGTGATTTCGCACCCTCTCTCCAGAACTTGACCATAAAAACTCTCCTCCCTCTACACCCAAGAGATCCCAAGGCTTTGGGGAAATAGAAGTTGGTTCTTCTTCTCAAAACAGCTACATTGGACATGTCCATCATTGCCTGTCCTGCCCAGCACCACTGAATAGACAAGGGGCCAGATTACCCTGCCCCAGGCCACCACCACTAATCAGGACAAGAACGTGATGCCAGAGGGCCCCATTCCTAGTTGGGGCTCAACCAAACAGAATTGCCTTCTAGAAAACTGAACTAAGAGGCAGAAAAGGAAACTCCAATTGGGATGGGGCACTGGAGTTGAGTAGCAACGATGGCGAATCAGGACTGAAAGTCATTTGGGCTGAATCTTATGCCAGATGAGTCAGTGGAGGAAGGGGCTCCTGAAGATGCCAGCGCAAGTAAGCCTTGATCCCAACTCTGCGATGCCCAGTCTCACTTGGGACATGGCTTAACTTCACTTTCTGACCTTGGATTTCATGATATGTTTGAATACTTACAATATAACAATATATTCACTATCCATCAAAGCCCTTGTTTTTGTTCTTTGTTTGTTTGTTTATTAGGACTTTCTTCCTTGCAAACAAAAAGGCTTGAATGAAACAAAGGATAGGGACTATTTCCCTGGATTTCCTGGCTTCCCTGGTCCTCTCCTATGTCTCCCAAATATACGATTTAACCTAATTCGGTTCCATTTAAGCACTAAATGTTAGAAAGAAAGTTAGCGTGAGACAGTCCCGGAAGACATCTTATCCCACAGAACAACTGCAGGCAATGACCAGACACTTCTAGAAACTCCACACCTTGAGCACCAACAAAATAGCAGCCTGCTTATTTTTTTAAAAGTTTAAACATTTATTTTAAAAACACCAGGGGATTTGCAAGAGTGCAATAAAGTGCACTGCAGTTGTACCATTCTCATTTACCGCTGGATTCCAACTGATGAGAACTGTGGGACAAACATCCTAACGTGCTACTTAACTTCGTCATGCTAGACTTTCTTAAATCTCTACTTTGACCCGAGCAAACATTATTTTCCCCCATAGCCGGATATACCATTGCTCAACACCTGACAATAATCTAACTGAATGAAACAGCAGACTGTGCCTTGGTCAGAAGGGCTTGCCCACCGTCAAATGTCTGAGTCCATTCAGGTTTCTCACGTGCACTTTCTCCTTACCAGACCCTCAGATGTCCATACAATGCTGGCAAACAGAGACAGGTACCCAAACCCTTCTTCATTTAAGTTAACCACTCTCTTTAGTCTTTAGTCCCTGACACCACCATCGCTCACCTGCTTCATACACGAGCCCCTGATGATTCTCTGATTCCTTCTTGCCGCTACTCCAATCCATCCTCGCAGCAACCAGTGATCTTTTGGGGTTTGGGGTTTGGGGTTTGGTTGTGTGTGTGTTTGTGTGTATGTGTGTGTGTTGTTTGTTTGCAGAAACACAATGTAGAATTGTCTTCCTACAAATAGGCCCTGCCCTCATGGAGCATAAATTCTAATGCAAGAGGCCGATGCTAATCAATGCCTCATGCCAAAAGATGCAACACTGCAATTGGGTTAAATGTTAACAAATGGCAACTATGTTTTCCTACTTGACTATTTGATAGGAAATGTTGACTGAGGCAGGGAGGCCAGAGGGAGCGAGCTTACTTCCAACTAAGCCAGAGAGATTTGACCTGAGATGTGAAAGTAGAGTTAACTGAGTGAATGGTGGGGAGGGTCTGGGAGAGCATTTCAGGAAGAAAAAAAAAGTAGAGACAAATAACCCCATGATGACAAAGAGCAGAGAGAATTCCTTGTCTAGAAGCTGAGACTACATGAGAAGAGATGAGGTGTGAGTTGAGGTTGAGGAGGGGGACAGGGACAGAGGAATCTTTTGAAAGCAGAAATCAGGTCATGTAACTCCCCTGCTTAAAAATCTCCCATGGCTCCCCATCTCACTGAGAGTAAATTCTAAACTGACTCACCTGCAGTCTTGTGGGCTCTGGGTCCTATTACCACTGATCATCTCCATCTCTGGGCACATCCCCTCACCCACCCAGATGCAGCCACCAAGGAAGTGTTTCCCACCTGCAGCCCACCTGGAACACAGCCCTGCAGGTGGTTCAAACCAAACCTCCACAGGGAGATGTCCCTCAACCCTCCTCCCGTCTGAATACTCCATCTCACACACCCTCATCACTGTCCACTCATCACAACACCCTTTTTATAATCCACACAGTACTTACCACCTTTAAAAACTATCATGTGCCTCTGTTTAATTTTACTGTTTCTTGTCTGTTTCCACCTGCCAAAGGCCAAGGCCTTTCTTTCTCACTCACTGCTGAATGTCCAGGTTCTAAAATAGTGCCTGGCATACAATAGATGCTCCAAAAATATTTACTGAAATAACAATCCTCTAACTTGGGATCAAAGGAGTTACAATTTTTCAGGTTTTTCCTGAAAATATGTTTTCTCCTTTATAAGCAAAAAATACTCATTTCTACCTTAATAATACTTCTTTTCACTGATAATGGAAATAATGGTCACCATTTGGTTTTGAAATACCACTCTATATTAAATACCTAAGCAATCTGTATTTATTATATAGGTCAACAACAAAAAAAAAAATTGGATATTATCTGTCTCCCATAATTGGATTGTATTTTCTGAAGAATCATGTTATTCTGGAGTTTTACTTTCTAATTTTCATTGCTATTATGTTTTTATTTTCTGCAAACAAATGGGAAATTTTTCCATCTTGTTTGCAAATCAGGAGAGAAAAAACATTAAATTCTGAATCAGACAACAGACCTAGAAATGATCTGACTGGTGTCTATTAGGGCATAAAGCAACAAAACAAAGGAGTGTGCTTGTTACAGAAAATATTTATTAAAAAAAATAGCTTATCACAAACATGGTCTGTGAGAGCAAATACAGAAAGTGATGGAGAAACAATTGGGATCCAATGTGCATTATGGTTTCCCCCATACTGTTTCTTGTAAACCTGGTTAACATCTCTTTGCATATCTGTCTCCATCTCCTTTTCTACTTGCATCATCATTTTAGCCTCTGTATGTTTCCCACAAAAGAAGCACTGTCTTAAGCTTAGAACATGTGTTTATCTCATTTGTTAGATTTTCCATTTTACAGATCAGAAACCTGAGCCTTAGTAACTTGCCCAAGACTACACAACTGGAAAGTGGACAGAATGAAAACCGAGGTCAGAGCTGATTGCAAAACACAAAACTTCACCATCACACTATATTTGGGATTTCCTTCTAGACCTTTTGTATGGATAGATTTCAATTTGGAGAGCTCAAAACTTGAAAGCAAGAAGGAATTCTCATACAAAACTGGGAAGACGTAAATGTTTTAAAGATTCATCTCTTCCCAATGAAAATGAAGGACTGTGAAGCCTGAGTTATATTCACTAATAAAAATGATAATATTAAAAACCACTGTGCTGAATTCATCATTACAAGTAACCTTTCTCTCTTCCCTTGCTTTCATAAACACTGCATATTAAATCTGGGCCAGATGCCTACAGACATCTTTGAAGACAATATTTCATCATCTGAATATTTGGCCATTTGAAGAAAAAAAAACAGCTTGTCCCAAATTCCTCACCTTTATAAAGTTCTCAAGGCTCAATGGAATGTACCCCTTGTTGGCCCTCAAATGACCACCCCCAGATGCCTCTTCTATTATGAAAGATGTTTCTCAGAAACCAAAAACTGTCCAAGAAAACAATTATTTCTTTTCATAGCTCTTCTGAGTCTACTCAAAGACAAGGAATTACAGGAAATTGATTAGAATCATAAACAGATCTCGGAGTAAGAGTAAAGGAAGATAGCTAAGCTGAGATAATCAGCACTTCAGCTTGGATTCCTAATCAAGTAATTATTTGATTGTCATTATTTTGTTTAATCTACAATACCCCTTCCCAACATATACCATAAACTTTGATTTCATGTTTGTATAAAAATGAATATTGTATCTATATTTGTGTTGTATCTTTTTGACTAGAATTAAGTTCCCCATCAAATAATGGTTTTTAAAGTTTTCTCAAACACTCAGAGCTTGTCATATTTTCTACCTTAGCTACAGAAAATCATAGGACTATTTCTTTTTGGAGTACTGAATATCTTTTTAAAACACTGGCTAACATCTAAATCAGGCAAGACCCTAATGGAATTTTCAATGAGTCTCTTCTACAGATGCACAGTTAAGTCAATTGCTTATTTATTTTAGTCCAATCCTTCTGCCTATATTACAGTTGCTACATTCTATACTTTGAAGGATCTCATGGGACCAGGAGGATTGAACTGTTTCAGAAAAGTCTAACATTGTTGTCATCTGCACCCATCCCGTTTCTCACTTCAGTTAACAGAACATGTTCTAACTGCACAGGTGAGTCTAAGAAGTTTAACTCTCCCAACCATGTCCCTTCAATCTTTCTGCAGTAGTTATAATATGACTTTGAATGGATGAGGGGTAAAATCATTTCATTTCCCTGGTGATGGTCAGTCCATATTCACAAACAACATTCACCAGTCTTTTCTAAATTATGGATCTTGGAATTGCTGTATTTCTAGAGGATATCTCCCCAAGGTTGTTAATTTTGCTGATTTTTTCATAAGCAGTCAGTCATTCAAATCAACCACTTTTTACTGGGGTCTGACTGTTTCGAGGGTTGGAGACAGAAAGACAAGTAAGTGTGTTCATTTGTCACATAGAACTTACAGTCCGTATGGGGAATCATATAAAAAAATAATGGCAAAAGAAATACAGTATCACTCGGCATTAACAATTCCAAAGAAAGGGCTTGAGATCTCAACCCTACCACTATAATAATTTTGTTTTAGAATTGGGTGAAGGATGTGGGGAGGTTAAGCTTAAGAATTATATACACCAGCAGCTAAACGTAGGAACAAATCAGAGCATTATCACAGAGGCATAATCTACCTGACCTGACAACCAACTAGAAGTGAAAGCAGAAGGGAAGCAAGAGATGAGGTTGACTTCCAGGCTTCTGACTTGAGTTATGGGTGTGGTTGATTATATAAGATGTGCCCCTAATTCTGCCCACCCCCTACCCCCACATGCATGTCCTTGTGATACGACACTGCAGATTCCCCCATCAAGAGGTACAGTCTGCTTCTACACCCCTCATTCTGGGCTGGACTTGTGACTTGCTCTGGCGAACAGAATAAGGCAGGAGTGATGCTTTCTGAGTTCTGAACCTAGTCCTCAAGAAGCCCTGCCATTTCCTCTCTTTTGCTCTTCTTGAGATCTCAACCCTGCCACTATAATAATTCTGTCTTAGAATTGAGTGAAGGATGTGGGGAGGTTAAGCTTAAGAATTATATACACCAGCAGCTGAAGGTAGGAACAAATCAGAGCACTATCACAGAGGCATAATCTACCTGACCTGACAACCAACTAGAAGTGAATGAGAATGGGCTAGCCTGCTGGGTGATGAGAGCAGCATGGCTCAGTTAGCCCCATCTGCACCACCACCTGCCAGATATGTGAATGAGGCCATCAACTGCCAACTGACTGCAGACAGAAGTGAGCCCAGCTGAGTCAGGCAGAAGAACCACCTGGCTGATCCCAGCCCACACTCCTGACCCACATAATTGTGCACTTATCAAGGGTGGCTGTTTAAAGCCACAAAGTCTTAGGGTAGCTTGTTACACTGCAAAAGTCAACTGATACATAAGACAAATACTTATTACTGCCTTCCACCCAGGAAAGGAATTCAAGAGCAAAGCACTCTGGTGAGAAATTCTTTCTTTGACACAGAGTGTTTGAAATGTCTATAGGACTGTCTAGTAACCAGTTGGTTAAATAGCTCTTGAACTCAGGAGAGAGGTTGGCCTGGAACTACAAATCTGAGAGACAGTTATGTCTCTGATTTCCATGCATCAGTAGACTGCCACAGTAGAGAAAGAATAGATTGAAAGAAGAAGAGATCCTGCTTAGGACCCAAGAAACATCAACATTTAGGGTCAGACAAAGCAAGAGAGTCAACAAGGGGGAGTGGAGACAGGATGAAAGAAAGAAGAGATGTCACAAAAGTCAGAGGAGCTTCTCGACAGAATTGAAGGTACAAAAATGTCTTTTAAAAAAAAGAGTTATGTTGATGGAGGTGGTTAATTCTTTAGTTACTGTTTTGTTTTCTCCTTTGCATCTTAAGTACCTTTAATTTATTTAATATCCATTGTTTCGAGTTCTGTCATTTCTGGAGTACCTGTTTGCTATTAGTATTTATGTGTATCAGTAGTGTGCACTCACTTTTAGAATATTTTACTTGCAGTAAACTGATCTCTAAAGATTTCCTTTTGAAAAGTTCCCTTCCTTAATTTTTACATTCCTTACCATTTTACTAAATATTAAGTGTTCTTTGACAATTTTGGTGCTCATGTGTGTGGGAGGGGTAGAGAAGTAAAATGAATCTGTCACTACATCAGAAAGTTTGTTTTAAACTCACAGATCAAATGTGCCTTAATGAATTTTTTTTTCATTTAGATTTCAAACGATAGGATTACCATTTTAATACATGGCACTGGAGATCTGCTTATTTCTAAATAGTCTATTGCTCTTTTGGAAAAATAAACCGGTGAACAATATTTTTCTCTTGTTTAAAAAACAAAAAAAGGTTAAGAGTCCCCTGCATTTGGGACTTAAGAAGTCATTGCCAGAGTTTCAGCGAAGTGGTAAAAGATGAGCCCTCATTAGACATCATTAAAAAGTGAACGGGTATACTGATATTCCTTTTTAGTTTCTGGTGTATTAGAATAGCTAGAAGGAAACATCTGAAACTCTTGAACTGTAATCCAGTGGCCTTGATCCTTGATGATGACTGTATAACTATTGTGACCATGTGATTGTGAAAATCTTGTGACTGACACTCCCTTTATCCAGTGTATGGGCAGATGAGTAATAAAATGAAGACAAAAAAAAATAGGGGAGAATAAGGGGTATGGAATATTTTGGATGTTCCTTTTTATTTTTTATTTTTTTGGAATAATGAAAATGTTCTAAAATTGTGGTGATGAATGCAAACTATCTAATGATTTTGTGAGCCATTGATTGTATACTTTGGATGGATTACATGTTGTGTGAATACATCTCAATAAAATTGCATTTTGGAAAAAGTGAATGGGGGGGGGGATTTGGTAGCAATAAGTGTATATAATTCTCTTGCTGAGCACGACAGATTGGTCCTGTAAACTCCCTGCCTTGGAACACTCCCTGCTTTCTTTGCTCCAGGAATCTTGAGCTACAGAGAGGAACAGACCTCACAGTCATTCGGCTTCATGCCAGGGAAATGTATAGTCCCCACACCAGCTGGGTCTTCAATGCCATTCAGCAAAAGAAAGAAGGAGGCAAGCAACCAGTAAAGAGAACTGAAGGTTGAGGGAGGAATTTTTCAAGTTGGGAGAGATTTGAATACATTTTTCCTAAGTGTATGGAGCCATAAAGCCATAACTGATGGATTAAGGTCCTGGAAGGGACGGTTGGGGCTGATATCCACAGCACAGGTAGAAAGAAAGCTAGGACTGGAAAAATGGAGATTTGAGGCAAGAGGTTGAGGGAATTCATGTCAGATGACCATGAATCCTCAACTGGGAGGAGGACCAGAGGTGGGCAGGAGATTTGAGGCAAGTGGGTGGGGTTTGGAGTTATAGACTTGGACAGAGGCCTGATGACCTGTACCAGGCTTGCTGAATAGTACTGAGGTTGGGACAATAAAATTACAGTGACACTCTTTGGCATGATGGGTTTTTTTCCCAACAACTGGCAACAGCTGGCATGTAGAAGCAAACAGGCAATTGGTTACATTACCCAAGCCTGGGATTTTGTAGACAAGTGCAAGAGATTAAGGGTTTTGAGATTTGGGTAAGAGAGTGGTTAAACAGATGGATCACGGAATCTCAGCTGGCTATACAGGAGTGGGGAAAGAGTATGGATGATAAACTGGGGAAAGAGAGGAGTCACAGAGGGACCAGGAGATCTTGGAAATAAATGGGTAAGGGAGGAGAAAGACCATGAGGTTATAATCACATGTGGTTACCCTGGAGTTTAAGATTCCATAAGCAGAGACATTCCAAAATATGAGGCCAGGGTGTGGGCAATGCAACTGGGTGGCCAAAGCTGGGATGTGGGGAGGGGGATGAAGCACTGGGACTCTGAGGTTAAGTCACTACATGCACCTCCACGTGATGCCAAAGATCATTCTGGTGGTGGCAGTTGGGATGGAAAGGAGGACACGAGCCAGGAGTCTGAGCCCTGGGGGGAGAAGGGCTTGTGACAGGGAGGTTGATAAGGATAGTCAGGAAGAACAGTAGGATGTAGTCTGACTGATGGGAATTTCACTGGAGGGCAGGGGATTCTGTAGTTTTGTGTGATGGTGGCAAAGTAATGTTCTGGAAGCAACCACGGCCACACCTTCCATGGCTCTAAGGTTTGTAGATGAATGAGCAGTCACCACCACCCAAAAATGCCACTTTCATAGGGGAGAATCAGATGCAATAAAGGTAAGATTTGGGGAAAGGGGGATTACGTTTGATGGACCAGGGGTCGAAAGGCACTGTGGGAAGAGGTGTGAGGTCAACTGAGGAAGGAAGTGGGGCAAGTGCGAAGAGGAAGGAGAATGTGCTTAACTGTGGAGTTTATTCATGTTTAACTCTGTATAAGATTTTTTATTTTCATAAACCTAAGATCTGTCATGTCTGGGTCTAGACCAGACCAACAATAATGATGCATTAGGAATGTAGTTAACGTTCCTTTCCACTTGGAATTATCTGAGGAACGACAAGAGAAACTGCTCAGAGGCCATGCCTTGTGAAGTTTTAGTAATAGAGCAAATGGAACAAGAAAGATTTTTCTTTCTGAAGATCTCAACAGAACATGAGCCGATAGGTATTTGCAGGGTTGTTATGTCCTGCAAGGAGAAAAAAAAAGCTCATTTGATAACCAGAGTTAAACTCTTAATATAAACTATTTACTTGGATCACTTGACCCACATTTTGTCCTAATAGCCAAAAGAAATTGCAAAAACTAAAGACGAAAGAAGGTCATCCCCGTTATAAGGCTGACCTCTTGACTGAAATGGTCATTAAAATGGTTTATTTCTGGGTTTTCAAATGGACAAAGAAAACACTGTAATATGAGAATTGATTTTATAATAGCCTCCATTTGGTACCCTTACATACAGCTGCTGAGAGTGTAAGGTGGGACATCTTTAAAATTTTATGCCCTCTGTCCCAGCTGTTCTACCGCTGGGTATTTTCCTAAATAAATAATCATAGATGTGCGCGAGGTTTAGTCATATGGAAGCAACCCAAATACCCAATAATAGAGAATGGTTAAATAAATGGGTCTGTAATGATAAAGTGGAATAATACACAGCCACTAAAAATAATATTGAGGTCTATGAACTATTACATGGCAAGTTGGTCATGATTTGTGGGCCTAAAATCAGATTATAAAAATACTTAAATATGATACCGATTTAGAACAAATGAAATAAATTGGCCTAGAAAAAATAAATGGAAGGAGATACATCAAAATATTGCCCATGATTATCATTATATTTAAGGTGCTTGGATTACAAGAGGTTTTGATTTTTCTTATTCCTCTTTTTCTCCTTTTTCCCCTTTTTTCTGGACTTTACTAAGAAAATTTTCCACAACAGAAATATGTCACATCTCTAATAAGAAAAACTTAAAATTACACTGTCATCAGTTTTCTGGTATCTGATGTTCAAAAGCAATACCTTGGAAAATTAAGTTTAAATACATCTTTTAAATTGAGTAATAAAATACATAGGAAGAAAGTATTCCCAACAAATGAAATGCATAGCAAAATCGGTATTCATTCTAATTTAGGGGACAAAACTCTTGTTAGCAAACATTCTTTTAGGTTTTAAAGAAATGTTTCTGCCCCTCCAAGTTTTGATCCTTTTTGCTCATGATCATGTGGCCATTAGGGGTTGATGTCTTCAAATTCCCAGAATGGGTCAAAGGTAATTTCGCTATTCAGATAATCAATAAAAATTTTAGTTAGCACCTATTTCATAAATGTCACTGTATTTAAGGCTGTGGGTGGCACAAATTATATTAACAACAATAATAAAAAAAAAACTCAAGGCATTCCTAAATCAATTAAGAAAAAAATGATTTCTTCTAAGTACGATAGACATAAAAGAACTAATAACAATAGCAAGTATTAAAGCAGAGCTTAATATTTATGATGCTTTCTTTAATATTATTTAAGTTCTAATATCATATGAGGCAATTTCCCAAAATTCTCTGAAAAAGAGGGAATTACCTTATATTCAAGTAGTTTTGAAGGCTCTTATATTATAGGGCATTCTCCTAATTACTTTATTTGAACAAGTAAATAATGCTTGGGGAAGACTCATTAGCCTGAAATGACCTCAGCACATGCTTGTTTGCTGTATTTAGAGAGGTCACTTGACAATATCAGTTAGAGGCGACAAAGATGTAATACAGATTTAGTCTTTGTTCCTGGGTGAGGCCCACAACTGCAAATGTTTAAGATCATTATAAACAAGCATTTAAAAAGTAACTACCTACAGGAGTATAATGGAGGTTTAACACCTACTTTATTTTGAGGTCTGTATTCAATGCTAATGTAATACAAAAATGGTTTCTCTTTTGTATTAGTGAGGGTTCTCTAGGGAAACAGAATCAATGAGAGGTATCTCTGACTATCAAATTTGTAAAAGTGACTCACACAACTGTGGGTAGGCACTAGTCGAAATTCTGTAGAGCCCTCAGCAAACTGTCAACTCCAAGGAAGATGTCCGATGAACAGCTCAGAAAACGAACTGGCAACTTCAACGAACTCCTCAGGAAACGTTTCACTGGGCAGCCGAAGAAGAAGTGAAGGTCCTCTATCTGTCTTGCTTATAAGTCTTCAACTGATTAATTGGATTAAATCCAGCCAATTGCATTCTCTCGTTGTGGAAGACACGCCCTTTGGTGAGTCATCAGTCACAGCTGCAATCGATTGACTGATGATTCAATAAACCAGCCTGTTGGTTTATTAACCAGCCACAAACGTCCTCACAGCAATTGTTAGGCCAGTGTTTGCTTGACCAGACAGCTGGGTACTATCACCTGGCCAAGCTGACACATGAACCTAACCATCACATCTTTTCAGCAGCAAGCTCTCCTTCCACCAAGATGATTAATGACTAAAACAGCACTTTAGAGTTTATAAACACTCCCAAAAACATCGTCACAGTTGATCATGCTACGACTGCAGTAAAAGAATGAGGATGGGCAAAATTTTGTAAAAATAAACCAACATTCACTTTAATACTTGTAAGCAGCAAATTCACCCACTGTTTTTTAGCAACTTGTTCTTTAGGACCAGTTTAATTGGGGGAAATTATTTCTAATGCAACTGTTACTATCAGGGTCAAAAAATCAATTAGCAATGGAGTCCTACTTCCTAAAATAAAAACCTTTGATAACCATTGTAAAGATGATTCCATTCCCTTTTACAGTTTTGTGTGTGTGGTTTGTTTTTTGTTTCGTTTTGTTTGGCTCTTTTCATCAAACCATGTAACCCTTTTAGTTTGACATCGCACAAGGAAAGACATAAAGGATTTCATTAACACTGCAAGCTGGTCCCGACTTCAGATGCTATTTTCACTCTCCAGCTTTGGTGATTAATTTTAATAGAGAAAAAAGTTTGCTAATCCATTGAAGTGCAATAAAATCCTAAATAAAACTTTACGCTGGGCTTACTAATTAAACTGTTCTTTTGAGACTGCCAACAGATTGTATTTTAAACGATGCAAAGATCTTAACTTTCAACCAAGTTTGAAAGCTTTCTAGCTTGTGACAGACACAATGACAGGGTGGAAAGAAACTCTCCTATCAATATTACTAATTCAGATCCCAAGTCTGGTGGGTCCTTCCCTCGGCTAAGTTAACAGATAAGGAGGGGGATTACTGGTGAGAGTCAATAACACCCAAGGAGGACTGTCCAGTTACCCTTGGGAGCCCTACTTGTCACTTTCCAAAAGTCAAAAAAATGAGTAGGACAAAATATCCACCCCCCACTTAGCTGTTCTTCTCTCTATAAACATTCTTTATTTTTCCTTATCGGTACTTCACAATTTGGGAAGGTTAATGATGGATATTGGTGATAAATAGAGAGATGATGAAGAGATAGATAGATGATAGATGATAGGTAGATAGATTAGATATAGATAGCAGACAGATAAATAGATGATATATATTTGCTATATCTACAGAAGGATGTCATATATGTGGATCATGTGATTTACTTCTCTCCTACTAGATTAAAGCTCCTCGAAGGCAGGGACAAGTAAATTGTAGGTGGTCAATAAATTTTGTTCAACAACAACAAAAAAAACCTGACAAAAATAAAGGACAACCCTTGACAACTACTCCTTGACAAATTCCTCCTGTTTTCTGCCTGGAATGTTTCCCCTACCCCATTCTCACCCACCCAAATCTCTATTTTCTAAGACCCAGAACAAATGCCACTATGTCATTAAAATCTGTGATTCTTCCTGACAAAAGTAAAGCACCTCTTCTTCAAGCAGCCATAGATAGCATTGTTATCTGTTCCTTTCTTAAAGCACTAACCATTTTCGACCTTCTCTGCATTGAGAAGGTGACATCTGTTTTATTCATCTTTGTATCTCCTCTGACCTTGCACCCATCATTCATCTGAAAGCAGCTTAGCATGATGGTTAAATCATGTGCTCGGAAGCCAGACCACTAGATAGAAATCCTGGCTCTCTACCACTTACTAGCTGTGTGACCATAGTTAAGTTGCTTCACCTCTCTGTGCCTTACCTCCCTCATCTGTCAATGGAGGTAATAAGAGTATCCGCCTCTGAGGGTTATTTTGATGACTAAGTTATTTTGATGACTAAATGAATTAATCCTTCTAAAGCACTTTAAGAGGTTTCTGGAATGTTATAGTAAGTGTTCAATAAAGGTTTCTATTATTATAGACTCAATATAATTTATTGAAAATCTACTGTGTGCCAGGCACTCTGCTAGTTTGTCACATTAGTGGGTGCTCTATAAATACATGAAGAATGAATTATAAGACCTAACATTGACTCAGGCCTTTATTAGTCAATAACAAAAGTCTTACAGGTACAAGATCTCATTTAATCCCCACAACCATTCTAGGAGATGGGTGTCATCATCCCTATTTTTATCCAAGAACAAATGGAGTCCCTTCTGGTCTGTATTGCACAAGCCCATACTGGGTAGGTGAAAAGTTCCCTTACTGTTCACCTCACGAGCCCTCCAACTTATAGAGATTTTTTCCCTTTCCCTCCTGCAGCTCTTTCAACTTCACACGAAGCATCTTTTTAACATCTGTTCAGCCTGACTCCTGTCATTAGATACATTCTTGTGTGTTTATAATGCACCACTGATTTGTTTCAGACTAAATCGTGGGATCTAAAAATAAAGTAACGTTGAACACATATTTCTTTGCACATTAACTTTAAAGAAATAGATTAATCTTTTAGAAATAATCAAAAATAAATGATCGACTCAGCATGTAGCAGTTGCCAAAAAATAAAAATGAAAAAAACCCTCAGATTTCCCATTTTCCCTCTTTTCCTCTTCCTGAATTTATTAATTTAAGTAGAGACTTCATAATTTTTCATTTTAAAAATTAAGAAGTTCAGGGAGGCTGTGGGAAACCAATCTTACTCCTCCCTGGGGACGCTTAAATGGAAACAGTGTTCATTTACTCTCCAAGTCAAATTCCCATTTTCAAAAATGACATTGCAGAATTGTCCTCATCATCCTAAGAGATGGAACAAAGAACAATAAATAAAGTGACACAAATAATGGCATAAAAGTTGTTTTCTAAAATTCCAGTCATTTATCCAATGCATCTGTTCTGTCTACTAAGGGCAAAGGCATAACGGGGGGATCCAGAGCTGTGGAAAGTGGGGCTCCTTCCAAAAAGGAGCTTCCTAAACAGTAGAGGAGGTGAGACTTAGATGCATACAACCGCGATACAAGATAGAAAGGTTTATGGGGAGGAGAACAATTGGAGTGGGAAAGAGAACATAATTCCTGCTGAAGTAAAAATATGCCTCATATACTTGATAAGTCATTGAAAATGAGTCCCCTTCAACATACACTCACTCACACCCATTTTGACTATTTGTGTCTTCTTTCTTTGGCACCTGAATACCATCTGAAATCATCAGCCCTTGGATGTCTACGTAAACCACCATCTAGGCCTGGTGATATTCCATGTTTTCATAAAGCACCGAAAGGGTTACATAAACAAATAAATATACTTTCTGGTTGCAACACTAAATAATGAGAAAAACCGCAATTTATAAAATGTAGTCATTCCACACCACATTTCATTTTAGAAGGGGGAGGGCAATAAATGACTGTGAACAATTACCAAATTGTCAATGGAATTCAATAAATGTTGTTTAAAAAAACTAATTATTTGTTACAATAACCAGCTACTACTGCCACTTTGTATTTGGAGGTTTGTAAACTACTTCCATTTGAAGTGTAATTGATTCCGTTTTTATCATTTGTTCAAGTTTATGTGGTTGTTCTCATCCTAAGAGATGATAACATCTATTTTCAGCAAATTATACATTATAATTCCTCATTCAAAAGCTGTAACAGAAAACAAAATGCTAATTTATGCTGTAAACGAAACTACAGAATCATAATCATTCATTGTTAACATTAGGGACTAAAATGCTACTGGAAATGATAAATTGGAGTGGAATATGGTGAAGGTTGTTGGTTAGAGTTTTCTTTTTCCTTTTAGTCCTTTTTGCTTGGGCTTTTTTTTTTTTTTTTTTTTTTTTTGTCGGTACATAACTGACACACTTTCTCACTTTCTCATACTCTTTCAGGCAAGAAATTACAGGGATATCTTGTCTTCTTCCAGATACCAGCCTAACGCTGGTAAGGGGTAGTACTTTGCCCTTTAGTACTACCTGCAGCTCAGTATTTCAAATCTACAGGAAGATGTGCTCCCTGCTTTCCACATTTCATTAAACTTCCACACCTGAATTTCCCTTTACATCAGCAATTTTTCCCCCCTGTGCTTCTCCTGTATAGATACCCCTCTATAACACTTTCCGGCCAAGATGAGCCTCCTTCAAAGATGAGCTTCCCCTCTGCTTCACGGAATACACTAATTAATTAATTAATTAATTAATGACACAGATAAGCAGTTAACTTTTAATAAATCAGGGAAATTCTTATTCACTAAAAGGCAGGAGGGTAGGGAGGAGAGGATCTGGTAACTTCCAGACACTGCTTTGTTTAAATAAGCATCTTCAAGGAAAAAAAAAAATGCAACTCTTTTCAGTGTTTTAAACCACTGTGGTCCAAGAGAAAGAAATATTTAAATATAATTATTATATCCCAATGTGAATCCTTTGAAGGGACCAAAAGTCACACTGCCTTCGAAAATAAATCACATTTCTGCTGCCCTTTTATTTGATGCCGTCTGCTGTATACATTTAGTTCTTCACTGGCAAAGTGTGATCATTGATTTCCTATGGTCTCTCTGGAAGGAAGTTCTGCTTCCTTGATGATGACTACAAAGGGTAGGTGACCCCATTCTCATTTCAATGCAAACTCTGCACTTTTACATTTCCACTAGAGCCATAGGAATGTGAAACCAGCAGCAGCTCTTTGCCCTCTATGTAGAGACTGTCTTGCTGTAACTACTGACATTTAATGTTTTCTCTCCCTTTCCCACAACTCTTGTTTGGAGGATCACAATAAAAGGGCTGAACCACTGAAAGGCATTAGTTCATGATGGACATAAATGTTAGGTGCATGATTCGGTATACAAGACGCCCAGTATAACATGACCAAGAGGAGAAAGGTAAATTTTTTGGACTAAATCTGAAACATAGCTATATATAGCACAAGCCCAAAATGATACGGGTTTGCTTGTAAAATGAGAGAGAGCTTATCCCTCAAAAAAATATATTTGACAGGGATTTGATGCATCTGAATGATTACTCATAAAACTATTTTCTTTGTGCATTTTAAAACGGCATTTCTTCTGTAGAGCCTTATTTGACGGATACTCATGTACATTTGGAAAGAGCTGTCCACTAAATCAGAATCGTGTTATTGGAAGTTGGCAATGTGGAGACCCTGTCTACATCTCTCAAACTGTATCAATCATCCAAAAAGAAGGGCAAACACAAACACCTAGTACATCATCTAGAAAGAAAAAATGTCGGGTAGTTATGGTTGATTCCACCAAAACAGAAGACTTTACTCACCAAAGAGAATTATATCTGATTATATAAAAGAAAGAAACACAGGCAAACTTGGGCAAAGGAGATTCCCCTATTTCGTGAAGGTGGCAATGAAATGACCAACAAAAACTCGCTAGAAACAATCATGCGATGTCTTTACGTTGTAATGAAGAGGAAGCAGAGTATAAGAGTAAGAATAGGCTGGCAGCAAGAGTTCAGAAACCAGACTGCCCAGTGTCCACCCCAGCTCTGCCCCTAACTAGCAGTGGGACTCCAGGCAAGTTACTTAACACTGTCTCCTTTCCCTCATTCATAAAATGGGAATAATAATAAAAGTGCCTACCTCATATCAAAATGTGATTAAATGAGTCAAATACATGCAAAGTGTTTGGAGCAGCATTAATAAATGGTAGTTATTATCACTGCTCTTTGGTTCCCAAGTTTTAGGTTTGCAGAACTTGACAAAGAAAAGCAAACAATATTTTCAAGCTGGTGACTTAAGGAAGATAGCTTTATTGAAAGACCCACAACAAATCCAAGTTATTATGTCTCTTTATTTTTCTATCTACCTAGGAGATACCCAGTGTGGAAAAATGGGGGAACAACTGTATTTACAGGTGAATTTCTAAAATTTATTTAAGGTAAATATATAGACATGAACCATTTTTCCATTCACCCACACATATCTTCAGGAAAATAAAAATGTGTAAAATGTATAGAAGACCAGTTTATATCATTGAACTGAAAGATACTGGCTTTCTAACAACCTGTAAGTGAAGGACACTCCCAAGTATTGGCTCATCTCCATGGATCCAAAACATTGTTACCATTTTAAGAATTATGAAATACCCAGAAAAGAAGAAAAAACATATATTGAATTCTATATAGAATTCAATTTGGACTGGATGGAAAAGAAGTGTTCCTCAGTGAGCTACTTTCTACGTTGGCTAGTCCATATTCCTGGAAGTAGTGCCAAGCCAAAAAAAAGAAAAAAAAAAAAAAGCAGTCAGAACAAGCTTTCACAACTTACCCACATCCATTTATGATTCTGCATTGAAACTTCTACCTTGCTTGAAAAGATAGGGTGAGTACAAAGAATTACAAGTACTGACTAACAAAAGTCCAAGGCTGAATTCAAAACATTCATTGCCTACTCTAAGAAGATAGTATGTGTCGTTATAAGGATGCCATTTCATATTTCTAGTCTGGAAAATTTGATAGAGTGGCGGGGGATGGTGAGGGAGGGAAGAGAAGTAAAAAAAAGTATCTCAAGTCTGGCAGTAATGTCTGTCACAAAACTCAGGTTAAGCTACCCGGTAACCAAAGAACTGGTCAAATGAGCAACTGAAATCAGATGCCTGGCCTCGTGGACACACAAGCAGTCAGATAATTGGCTCCATTTTTCACTTTCAATTGATTGATTCAATATCATACAGACCTGGTCTGCTTCCGGCTTACGTAGTAACAATTAATAAGGTAACCCGGGTCCAAACTGCAAGCAGTAATGACCCCTCAGTGGCCAGCTTCATGATGGAGACAGAAAACCTAAACAACCACGAAAAAGACTCAGGTTGAAAAGCACAACATAAAAAGATAAAGCTCGGTTCTGGAAGCTTGCACTACTGCCATCCCTAGGCATGAAACTGTAAATTAAAGAACGGTCTGTTGTCTGCTGCACTGAGCCAAATCAGAGACATTTCACACACATACTTTAATTGGAGGTTTCATTCTAACTGAAGAAATAAATTCTACCTAAGCAGATGCTCCCTCCCCACCCCCACATGCTATGGTATGTTTTGCACATTGGCAAGTGGGTGCATTTTTCTGCAACATGGTCTACTCAGATATAGGATGGAATTTCCCAGTTTTTAAATGGTAACAGATGCACTTTCGGCTCTAATACACATTGGGCTCTCTCCAAAAAAAAAAAAAAAAAAAAAACCCTCTATCCTTCAGCTTTATTAATAAAATGTCACAGAATAACTAAAAACCATCCAGTCATCAATGATTTGTGGGAGAGGGTTTAGTAATGAATAAATGCCCCAGTTGTTTCCAAATTTCCAGGTCTGCATTGAAAGAACTCCCATCTTCGTTACTTTTTTCACTTGCTTGTTTATAACGAGAGGTGTCATAATCATGTTTCTTGTGAAAATGAAAGTAATCAAAATGCCTTATGATTCCAGGAAAAGAGCTTCTTAGGGAGACATCCCTGCCTGCTATTGATGTTGTAAAAAGGCTCCTTTTACATGGTATTAGATGTTGAGAGCACATCATATTGATCTAGAAATAAATGCTTGATTTTTTTTTTAGTACAGTCAACCCTTACCTTCATAAGCACTTTATAACACTAGGAAGAAGGTTGTGTTTTTAATTGAGGTGGAGTAAACAAATTATATTTGAAGAGCATTGCTATTTTTAGTGAACAGAGGATTTGTAAGCTTTTTGGCAGCAAATCAGGTAAAATTATGAATAAGTCTCCCTCTTTCAAATTTGGCCCAGGCCTCCCCATAGCAGCTCTCTCCGAGTCTGAAAAGGGATTTAAAGTATCGGCCTTGTTTATCCTTTTTCTTCACAGGAACAGTTAGGAGCAGGTTGCTCAGTCATTGGACACTAAAAATGCAAACTGGAGATCAATATGAAGCTAGCCCTCATGCACATATACTCTTTAGCCCTGAAAATGGTGGTGTGGCTACGCTGGGAAACCACAAATCCTGGTAAGACATACTGCCTGGTTGCATTTACCACCAGAAATTAAAGCTCTGATAGCACTTGAGGACATCTTCTCCTAATGATGTATATCTCTCATTTGTTTCTGTACTTTATCTTAAAGTTCATACCGCAACACTGGAAGTAGAAATCAATATTTCAAATAATCTCCCTTTCCCCACCATACAATTCCACTGAACTGAGAGTAGCTCGCTACCCAATACCAGCCTGTGAGCTAATCAGCTTCCACAGAGCAGCGCCAGCTGCTTTATCAGAAATTCTTTCCGATTTTCTCAGCAATGTAAGTCTCCCTTTCTAGAAGAAAGGAAAAAAAAAAAAAAAAAAGCTCCGATCTCTTGTCTACTGGGGAAATGCTTTTCCAAATCAAGTTAAACTAACTTTACCCGAAGAAACCGTTATTTTTTTCTCTCTCTCTCTCTTTGGAAAATGCACCCCCACCTCCTTCTCTGGTTCTTTCCTTCCTTTACTCCAAACCTCCCCGCACTCCCCCCTCTTGTCAACCTCCTCTGGTTTCCAAGGAGGTTGCACGTGATTGCCTGTCTTGCAAAATCCGGCCGCAGCCCTCCACTTTAAAACGCCCTCATATGGTTTGTTTCCTGTCTTATTAAAGATACTGAGAAGCCTCTGGTCACTGTAAAGCTGTATGCCTGCATGTGTCCCCTTACATCCAAGTCTCCTCTCTCCCTTCCGTCCGGGGAAAACAAAGTGCCCGAGTTTCGCGGCCCAGAGGTGCAGGTCGGAGGCATGCGCCTGGAAACTTATCCTAACGCTTTTGACTCCAGAACTGGGGGGCGCGGCGCTGCCCAGGAATCCCGAATCCCGGCCAGGGTTTGTGCAGGCTGCGTGGTTTTGTGCAAGCCTTTCCTACCCACGTCGGTCCTCAAAGGCGAGCTGGGGTCGGTTTCTGTTTCACCGACAACCACACACACGCAAACACACACACGCGCACGCACACACACGACATAGGCGCGCGGATGCTTGCTCCTGGAGAGCTGGAGTTTTCCGAGCCCGAGTTTTCCGAGCCGGAGGAGGGGTCTTCGGCTCTCCGCAGTCCCCATCCGGCGCCTGAAGGCGTGGAGTGGACCCAGGGCCCTGGCGGGACTAGGTGGTCTGGAGAAAGCCCCCAGGGCTGGCCAAGGGTAGCTGGGGCGCCCCCCGGCGCCTCGCTCCTGTGTCTCCAGCCTTCGCAACTCCAGCGCCGGCTCGGCCACCCCGGCAAGCTCCTGCAAGTTTCTCCTCGCAGCCGGGCCTCTCCTTTTCCCACCGCTTCACGCCAAGCCCCCACCTCACGCGGCTGGGCCGCCTTCCCAGCCCCACCTGGGCTCCGCGACCCGCGAGCAACCCGCGCGCTTCCCGGAGGACGCCCAGACGCCCCCACCCGCAGCGGCGGCCCGGCGGTCTGGCCGAGCTCACCGCCGCCTCCCGCTGCTGCTGCCGCGGCGGCGGGAGCCTCTGCAAGGCTCCCCGGCCGCCCTTATGTATTATTCACTCGGGTGGCCGCGGCGCTTTCTGGAGAGCCCGCGCCGGAGAGGCGAGGTCTTCACCCGGCACCTACTAGTTCAGCGATATCAGTTTCTTGGAAACTGGGAGTGATGCAGAGTCGGTGCCGGTGGAACACATTCTTCGGTTGTTTTGCTTTGGGATTGGATTCTCTTTTTTTTTACCGAGAAGGAGCTCGGCAGAGCGCGCTGCGCCCCGGGCCCGGGAGAGAGAGCGCCAGCGCGGGCGAGCGCGGCAGGCGGCCCGGCGAGCGGCGGAGGCTGGCGGGCGGGCTCCGGGGGAGAGGCACCGCGGCAGCCGGGCGAGCCGGGCGAGCCGGGCCCAGTAGAGCAATTTTCCTCGACACCCTCCCCCCTCCCCGACTGGCCCGATCACCCCGCGGCGCGCGCTCCTCTGGGCCGGGAATCCCCCGCGCCTCGGACCGCCCATCGAGTTGCTGCTGCCCTTCCCCATTGCTCCTCCACCTCGCCTCCCGCCCCAACTTTCCCCAGCCCCGAAGAGCGCGCAGGGGCGCGCACACGCACACACACCCACACCCACACCCACACCCACACACACACACACCTCTCTCCCCTTCCTCGACCCGGGTTCCACTTCCCCGTGTAGTTTGGAGACGACAGATGCCGGTAGACTTTCACCAAACAAGCGGTGGGGGCAGCAGACTACAACAGTTATTTAATTAAAAGGCGTTTTTCCTCTATTTCTCGGTCTGCCTCCTAGAATAGCTTTTGCACCCCTAGACACTGAGCACACGCCTGTCTCTCCAGGTTCCCAGTGGCCCCCGGACACCCTTCTCCACCTACGTTGCCCCCTCCCAGCGTCTACCCACACCTTCCCCGGTCCCCCCGAGTCAAACCGACACGCACACCTGGAGGCCGGCGGCGGGGGGCGTCGAAACGATGCAGCCGAACTGCATTGCACAGTCATCAAAGTTAAGTGTGTGTTTGTGGGGTGCGTGTCCGTGCCGGGGGTGGCGCGGGGTCACTGGGAGCGGAGCCTCCACTCTGCACCCCCACTCCGCGGGGTCAGGGGACGCCTCCACTTGCGACTGCAGCCATTTTAGGGGAAGAGGTGGTTCTGGGCCCTGGGGGACACAGCACATCGCCGGGGGACAGCATGTCGCGGGGGGCTCACAGTCTGCAGCCCCCCGGCGCAACTAGAGAGCAGGCGGGCGCCGGGCGCACAGGGGCGCGGCGCCGGCGGCGACTTGAGGAAGGTTGCGCTCGAGTTCCCTGATTTTGCGTGGAGTTGTTCGGGGTAACACACCGGCTCCTGCCTCTTTCTCGGGTTCCCGCTGGGCTGGTGAGGGGGGGTGCCGATGGCAGATTGGGCATGGGAGGGACGCGACAGATCCTGGCGACTGAGAACTGGCGCTGGAAAGGGAGGGGATCTCCTCTAACCGGCTGGCACTGACCCAGACAGTGCGACCCACTTGCCCCCCCTTCCTCCCCACCCCCTCCCAGCCTCTGCCTCCCTGCTGGGTGCCAAGCGAGCGCGCGGCGAGGGGCACGCGGCGCGACGCCGCCCGGCACCGAGCCACCCCTTACCTGGTTGGAAGGGGTTTCCCAGGAGGAGCCGTAGTTGTAAAAGAAGGTAGAGAAGAAGGTGTCTTCCGACAGCCTGCAGCCCGCCATGCTCTGGATGCAAATAAAATGAGGAAAGAAAAAAAAAAGAAAAAAAGCACGCACACACAAGCAATCAAAAATTTTCAAAATCAAATTAAACCAATAAGCGAAGAAATTCTCTCGAAAATAAATAAAAGGAGGAGGGGGCACGGCAAAGAGAACGGAAACTCTCGGCGGTGCACCCTCTCCGGGTGAGCAGGGATGCTTGGGCTGCCGCCGCCGCCGCCGCCGCCGCTGCTGCTTTCTCAAGACGGTACCTAGAGAGGTTCGTCCTGACTTGGGCAGCCGCCGCCGCCGCCGTCGCCTGTGCCGGCTGCGTGTGTGCGCGCGTGTGTGTGCGTGTGCGTGTGTGTGGTGTGTGCGCGCAGAGCGAGAGACCGCAGGGGAAGCGAGAGGACGAGAGAATGAGCGAGCCGGGAGGGAGGGCGCAGAGGCAGCGAGAGCGGGCAGGCGTGTACGCGCGGGGGTACGTGCGTGTGTGTGTGTGTGTGTGTGTGTGTGTGTGTGTGTGTGTGTGCGCGCGCGCGCGTGTGGCTGGGTGTGCGTCTGTTTGGGGAGCTCACCGGAGAGCCGGGGCCGTCACGTGGGCGCGCTGACTCCGCCGGCTGCCGGGGACAGCCTGTACTACAGCCCCGGCCACTAAATCAGCCCGCGCAGCCGGACTTGTGCAGCCCCGGCTGCCCGCCCGCCGCCCACTCCGGGGGTGGCCGCGGGCAGGTGGGTGGATGGATGGGTCGGGATGGGGGCACCGCCGGGAGCCGAGGAGGAAAAGAAAGATGCCTGCGGAGACTCAGAGGTCCCCCGCTGCGCCCCGCACCCTCCTGGAGGCCAGCCTTCCTCCTACCTGCTTTGAAGATTTTCTAATTCCTGAAATTGCTTTCCCGCGCAGAGCCCCCTTTTCCAGCCATGGGGAAATTATTTTCATATAGTTAATATATCTCGCTTCTCTTTCTTTCCCGGTGGTCCTCGCCGCCCCCCCCCTTCCCCTGCACGCGCGCGCACAGGCACACGCGCACACACACATTCGTGGCCGCCTCCTCCCATCCCAAACGCAAACCCACTTCCTTTTGCCGGTTGTTGTAGTTCAGCTAAGTCAATGCTACATCAAACTAGGCTAGGCTGAGAGCACTGGAAAGTGGATTTAGGGGACAATACTGCCCCAGCAGGAAGAAAGGCTAGATGACTTTTAATGAGGCTTTCCATCTCGAGTTTGGCATTCTGTTGATTTAACGGTTTAAAAAGAAAAAGGATTTTCTAGCTTCTGCACTAAAACTCAGGCCTCTTGAGTCACAATTCTTTAAATGGAGCTATTCTCTTAAGTCTATTACATATTATAAAAATGTAAGCGGAAATAATTTCTTTTTTTCCCCCAAGATAGTATTCTAGGTCCAAGCCTTTCTCTCAATCTTAATAATTGGTAGCTGAAAGTTTTTTTCTGCAAAAAAAACCATTCCCTACCTGGTCCCCCCTTACTCTTTATACAGATATTTATAGTCAATAAAACACATACAAAAAAACAGCTTATCCCTGTAAGAAGCTCGTAACAAATACTTGAAACCTCTCAGGAAAACTTTGAACAACCCCTTATGGGCAGTTTAAATTCTTTTCCTTTGGATTCCTTTTTCCAAATGCTGCCCATTTTTGTTTGAAGCAATTGTGTTTTTCAGGGAGTTCACACTTCCTCTTGTAAATTCCCAACTTGAGGTTGAAATCCTTTGTGAAATAAACATTTCCACAGCAACCCTAGTGATGTCACAAACATCGGCTTATGATTTCAGAGGGGAAATAAAGCGGCAAGAAAAGATCGCTTTAGAAAGACAGCTCCTGCTACCTATGAAGAGCAGAATTATTCAAAATTCAGCAAACATAGATTTCTGGCTAAATTCCTGCTTTTTTTTCTGAGATTATTTTTCAGAGATACATTTAATGATCCTTGGAAAAATAGGTTATCATCCTCTTTTTTCTGAGTTTGTAGTAGAATGGTGTTTCAAAGCTGTGGTCCCTATCCACACTGGCCACTACAAATTTTAATAAGAAGGAAAAGGTTTTGTTTTTGTTCTTTTTTTTCCCTAGAAAACGATGTTGGAATCTGAAAACATTTTGAGAGATTAAATTTAATGTACTAACTTCAAACCCAAATAATGCTGACTGACACAGCTTCAAAAATACAATAGTTTAAAAAGTATTAGGTCCACAGAAATTCTATTTGGTTATCAAAAGTAGTGCTGATCTCACCAATATTAAAAAGAGGGGCTTCTCTTCCACCGTTCCTTCTACTGTAACCTGTGTTTCCAGGCTGGGAGAAGAAGGAAGCACCTCAATCCCTCTGCAATCCCATCCCTATAAATACTCAACAAAATTTAGGACCAGCACCTGGGGTTTCTTAGGCTACCTGTCTAAGGTTCTTTAGAGAATATGTATGAGGAACATCACAGAAATATACAGTTTATAAAGTGCTGTTCATATTTATTAGCTAAAGTTAATGTACTGTTCTTTCAGCCATTCGTTGCTCCCTGATTTCAGCTCAAGTACCACTTCCACCCCAGTGGAAGGTCCGTCCTTGTTATTCCCTGTTCTGTTTGGTGAATGAAAGGATTTATTCCTCTTATTCCCATTTCACAGATGTGGCAATAGGCTCGGAGAGACTAAATTGCGGGCCCAAGGTCATCCATCTACAAGGTAGTAGGAATTGAACCCAAACTCTGTGACCCCATCCACTTCCCTCATCCAGATCTGAGCCCCTCACAGCATGCTCTTGTATGGCCGTTTCACACACACACACACACACACACACACACACACCTCCAAGAATGGAGTCAGCAGTACAAACCCTCTTATTGCCCCCAATTGATGACAAGTGTCATACATCGGTGAAATGCATTAAACATCGAATGCATGTTTCTTAGCTCATCCACTCTTCACCAGGGCCCAGCCAAGTGGCTTTCATTGTTTTTGTTTCATAGATGGAGAAACTGAGGCTCAGGGGAAGATCCTTGGCATGATCACTCATGTAACTCACAGCTAATAAGTGGCAGAGCTGGGTCTTGAACCAAAGACTACCGGCTCGTGACCTTTCTCTAACAGTTAGTCTTTCCCATCACCAAACACATGGGAAAATGAGTGCATGGATCTGCCAAGCAGGCAAAGGGCCTGCAGAAGCATCCAGGGAAGCAAGAACAGGTGAGGAAAAATCTCTGAGCAGCAAAAAGGACCGTTTCTATGAACAAAGCCTGGCTTCTGGCCACAAACTTTCAGCTCCCCTTGGGTCTCCAGCTCCTTCCTCCTTTTTTAAACAAGAAAGCCCCCAAAGAGGGCCACCTGGATAGGCTTCTGACAAAATGCCCCCCTCCCTGCCCAGCTTGCCCATCTCCCTGGTTAGCCCCCGCCACCCTGAAAGAATTCTGCCTTCCTCCCTAGGTTTGTTCACTTGGTTCTGGCACAGTAACATGGAGATGTGTTTGCTAGTTCCCAGCAGCATAAAAACAAGCCAGCTCCCCACCCCACCCCCACTGGGGCCCAGAGCAGATGGAGATGGCCCCTTGGGAAGCAGAGGGAGCAGCAAGCTCATTGAGAAAATATCATCCCAGACACCTTGCCTACTCCTGACTGTGCAGGATTCAGAAGTCTGAAGATGGAAACCCAAACTGGAAAGCTTTTGGATTTCCAGATCTGCTCCTAGTGGGTTAGCTCCACCCAGACAAACCTAACTTTCTTTGGCATGAATTCCTCTGTCTTATTGACAAGTTAGGATCTGTCACATTGAAAATATGCAATTTGTTGAAGTCATGTTATTTCATTAGTGAAAAAGTGCATCTTTATTCATAAACACTTTCCCCCCAAGAAATTAAGGTTTGCATGAGTGTTATATTTGAAATTGGTTAATAGTCCAGATGATGCTGAGGTGTTTCCCTTATTTATAAATGAGGTGCACTGACGCTCTCATACCACTAGGATATCGTTTAGTGACTGGCTGCACCATGCTGCAGGTGCAAGGGGCCAAGTTGTTGTGGATGTGAATAAAAATGATCGTTTTGGCTAGAACTGCAGATGGGAAGCAGATATAATGTACAGAGGAAAGAGACTTCATTCCGTCTCCAGCCTTTATTAAAATAAAATCTGCTAATTTGTCTTGGGTTTAAAGAAAAAAAAAAAACCTCTCCAATTACATACTCCTGTATTGATTCCAAACAAAATGAAAACCAATATTATTCCTGCCTTCAAGAAGTTTACAGTTTCAGTGAATATTATTTGGTCTACCAATTTTTTTGTTTGCCCATTTTTCTTTTTAAGTTTTTAAAAATTTATAAGTTTTAAAATATTTATATTGTCAAAATTATAACCACCCTGGGGAAAGAGTAAAGTTAAGGAGAAGTGAGACAAGGAAAAGTTGAGAAGGCAAAAGAAATGAAGTAACAAAATAGGAAGGTATCCTGTGAAAATGCAAGAAATCAAGGGCAGGGAGAAGGAAGCAGCAGTTAATGCAAAAAGAAACTGAGGCAGAAAATAAACCTTAAAATCACAATGGCAATAATAACAACAAGCATTTATTGAATGCTTATAATGTGTCAGGAATGACACAAAGCATGTGACCATCTTTCTTATTTGGGGCTTTCCTGAGACCGGGATTGGAGCACAAGTTGTTTACTTGGGAGGTGATCCTGGGAGATGCAGGTAGGGGAGTAGAAGTGAGACAAAGAAGTGAAGGAAGCTATCAGGGAAGCAACTGTGGGCAACTGGAGTGGAATCCTACCTGGGATACTTTAGGAGGCAGTGTACCATGCACATCTCAGAGTTCTCCCACTGGCGGAGCGAGGGAGCTGGGGTACTAATCCCCCACTTCCTTGACTGAAGGCTACTCCCAGCTGTTGCCACATCTGACCTGGGGCAAGCATGGGCAAAACAGGGCCTGGCAGTCCTCAGGCTAAGGAATGCAGATGCTGCCGTTGGAATTCTGGGCCCTGTACATATCTGTGGGGATATAGGTGGGGCGCCAACAGCATCTGCTACACAAACCTTAACTCATTTAATTTTACAAAAACCTTAAGAAGTGGGAACTATTACATTTCTAGTTTTCCCCAAGAGAACACAGCCTAGGAGAGTGAGGAGTGGCATCTGTTGTTTTTGCACAGGCAGTGTCAGTTCCCTCTTCTGGGAACAGCCCCCTGATTTTCCTTATAGCAACATTCCCTCCTCCATCTCAGTGATGTCTCCTAACTCCCTCACTCCAGGGATGCACAGGTGACCCAAGCTGGCCTGATGGAGCCACAGCAAAAGAGGTGTGCTCTTTTTTGCTAGGGGAGCAAAGCTGGGAGAATATAAGCCTGGAGCCCTTCCAGGCCACTGTACTCCCACGAGAATGGCAGTGAAGCCAGCCCAGAGGAAAGAGAGCCTGAGATGAAGGGCCAAACATTGCTGACTTGTTTCTTTTGAGCAACTGGATCCAGCCCAACCTGAAGCCAGAAAGCTCCCTGGACTTTCCAGGTGTTTAAGCCAATACATTCCTCTTTGCTTATAAGCCAGTTTGAGCCTGATTCGTAGAAGTTAAGCAACTTGGCCAAGATCATGTATCTAATGAATGTGGAGGCAATACCCAAACCCAAGTAACCTTAATTCCATATAGTGCTAGAGTCCATTTTCTTAATTGCCGTGCCCTCAGAACAGAACTCAGAGCCACTCACCTTTCTCACTGCCTGTCCCTCACATGGAGCATCTTTCCTTCAAGAAGCAGTTGCTGATCTGTTTAAGAGGCTAATGAATCCCAGCTTTATTTCAATTCCTTATTCCATCAAATCGTTAAAAAGGTGGCCATGTCTTAATGATGGTCACTTGGAGAAAGGCTGGAGTGGAGGTGGCAGAAAATTTTAAAAGGGATAGAGAATTAAGACTTTCACCTCTTGCCTTTTTATTTATGAGCCAATCAGGAGATACTTATTGACAACGCCCCTGTATCACTCAGGACTCTTGGTTGCAAGTGACTAAAACCAAACTCCACTGGCTAAAGGAAAAAAAAAAAAAAAAGGAGTTTTATTAGCTTACTTAACTGAAAAGAACAAAAGTAGGCTCTTTTCAGGCAAGGCTGGGTATATCCAGGGTTCAAACAGTATCAACAACATAATTTCTTGGCTTTGCTTTGGGCTGACTTCATTCTCAATTCTACATGGGGCTTCCAGCAGTTCCTGGCTCACTTCTTTCTTTTTACCAGTGGTCCTAACGGGAGAAGAATAGATAGATGTCTTCTGTCTCAGCAGTTCCAGCAAAAATCCTGAGATTTAAAATCATTGGCCCTGACTGGGTTATGTGCCCATCCTTACACTCATGACAGTAGCCAGTGGAGTGCAATGATCTGATTGGCCGGGCTTTGTCACATACCCATCCCTGACTCTGGAAATCACAAGAACCAGGAAGAGGTGGCTCCCTAGAGGAAAACTGGGGCACAATCTGGTAATCTTCCATTTCCAGAAGAATGATAATTGGATGTCAAGCAGGCAAAAATGGCAATTGTCCACATCATACCTACTATGTGCTCAGCACTGTAGTTGACATTACAGAGGACACAAGCCCTGTTCCCTGTCTTTAGGGAGCCCATCCTGTGTTCAGAGGAAGGTAACATTACATGTAGAACAACAAAGAACAAGACAAGAAACATATAATAATGAGAGAAGTTAATTGGAATGTGTTTTCACAGACAACGGAATTAACCTCAGAGACAGTAAGCAGAAAATCTTAGGGATTTTCATAGAATTCCTGGAAGTACCAGAGAATTAGGTTTATATTTGACTAACCCAGGAATGAAGCAGCCAGAGAAAAAAGCCATATGACATTAGGGACTACACACCAGATACTCTATACTCACTGTCCCAGAAGAATAACATGGCATTGCCACCTTGTTTTGCAGAACATCCAATCTCCCTGCACTTAGCAGCTGTTCATTCACTGTTCATTTCTGCCTGGAAGTCTGAAGCAGGTGGCACCTTGGTCACATGCATACCCTTAGCTGTAAGAGAGTCTAGATGGTTGTTCTTTGCTCTCTGGTCTCTAAGCACCAGACGGCAAAATAAGAGAGGGTGGCAATGGATAGTGAATGAGTTAATCTATAGTACCAGCCATTGGGCAGATTACAGGAGCTCAAAGGGAGAGAATAAGATAAAGGCTGGATTCAAGATCCAATCATTTGTCACATGGGTTGTCTGCTTTGGATCTGACATTTGCTAAAAATTTAGAGACTCTGGATGGCAAGGGGTAAGACATCTGCAGAAGCCTGCACTCTTCAGACCTTATCTGGACTGTTCCTGTAAGTCCTGGCTGCTGTCGTAAGACAGATGAGACAAGTTGTGTTTGTCAGTGGAAGGGGAACTAGGTGAAGGTCTACACCACTTCATATAATGAAGAATCTTGACACCGCTATCCCCTTCAAACCTGTCTCCAATGCTCCTTCCTAGACGTCTCTGAAATACTCTCTCTTCTCTCCATTTCCACTCTGTCCTCCTAGCCCAAGCCCCCTTCATCTTTTGCCAGGACCTCCCAGTAGACCCAAAACAGGTCTTGCATCCATTCTTGCCATAATCGTTTCAAAGCACGAGCCTAACCACAGCTTCCCTTCAGTAGCTTCCACTGCTCTTTGTACCAAACCCCAAATTCTTAAAATAGCCCCTTCCAGCCCTTCCAAACAACACCCCCTCCCATCCAGCATGCTTTTCCAATGCCCCATGTGGCCTTCTAAGAAGCCCCAATGCCCCTCATGATGGAATTCCTCCCACGTAACTCTCCAGTCTCCTCTCAAGTAACTTTCTTCTCTGATCCCTTTTGCAGGACTCCCAACCCACTCGCAGCTTCCTTTGTTGCAGACACACTGAAGTTCCCCAGAGACAGTGATTCCTTCACAATGTTAAGGCTTTGCCTGTACTGTTTCCACACTGCGTGGAGTGCTTTTCCTGATCTTTTCTGCCTGGCAAAGACCTGGCTTGGAAGTTACCTTTTGGGGGGAAGCCTTTTGGTACAGCCCCAGAGGAAACCCCTTGTGTCTCTGTTATCCCTGTTTATACCACTTATCCAGTCCATTTCCCATGAGACGGTCTTAATTCACCTTTGCTTTCCCCTCGAAAGGACCTACTCGATAAAAGTTGACTGAACAAAAACGAATAAACTTAAAAAAAAAAAAGAAAGAAAGAAAAAGCAATCCCCCTACACAGAAAGCAGTAATAAAGAAAATGTGTTCTACTACCACCTTGAGACCTCAATTAATGTGCTTTTCTCCTCGCGAATCCTTGCTTCCAAACAAACAGAACCTGACAGCCCGAATTAAATCATTTATCTTTCTAGTTCTCTGCCTTGGCTCTAACACTAGTGAAAAAGCCCCGATATTTCATAAGAAACTGGCAGAAGCAAATGCTCCAGTCCAGTACCTTGACTTTATCTGGCTGTGCAACCCCTGTGTCCATCTAAACAGGAGAAAATGTTCATTTCCAATGCTCCTTTTTACCTAGGAGGGATTAAACACCAAATTATCATATTTGATCATTTTGTTTTCTCACATATACCCTAAAGAGCCTCTGTGTGTGTGTGTATGTGTGTGTCCATACGCCAATGGTGTTATTCAACTCCATACACAGCTACAGCAGTGAATTACACAGTAAAACAGCCTTAGCAGCAAAGAACACAACCAGAAATGCAGAAAACTTCTGCTAAATGCTGTGTTCCAGTTCCTTCTTAAGCATTTTTATGCCTTTTGATTTAGAGTGAACTATGAGTTTCCAACAATGGACCAGTGAGGAAATAAAAGACTGTTTCCACTCTGCCCTGTATAATTAAATACCTAGATGAAGTTTTCTCTGGTTCTGCTTTCAGAGCCAAACAACGCTTGTTTGCATTCCATCCTCATATATAAACACGCAGAGGCCAGGATAATTTACCTTTGCTGTTCCATCACACACCCTTAAATCAGGGCACCCTGAACCACATTTAAGCATATCAGAAAGGCCTCTGGTTATAAATACTGCAGCATTTATTTTTTTTAAATAACAAAAATATCCTATTTACAATCTGCTGTTCAGAAAGGGATAACATGGAGATAGATACCCCGTAGGTAATCTCTGCATCTATGGATTCCAACATCTTTTTCTTCTGACCTTTTGTCCAGGGCTGCCAAATAGTCACCAAGGAGACTTGTCTGGATGTCACTTCTATCCACCTTCCCTGTGGACATCTGGCAAGTGAGACCCCAGTGACTCCCAGTGAGACGGCAGCAGGGCCAGCCGAGAAGGAGAGACAGGCATCCAGGAAAACCCGTGAGTTGGGTCACCATTACAGCTGGTAGAAACTGACACTATAGGGGATGGCGGCTCAGACCAGGGCTTCTTAAGGTTGCATGTACTCACGAATCACCCAGAGATCTTGTGACAACACAGATTTCACGCTTGGCAGGGTTGGGCTGGGACCCGAGATGCAGCATTTCTAGCAAGTTCCCGGATGATGCCGCTGGCCCCGTGGCCCACACCTAGAGTGGCAAGGCCTCGGGCTGAGTCAGATAGGCCTGGCTGGGAATGTGGAAGCTCGGCCTTCTTGGGCAAATCACTTGACCTCTCTGGAGTCCCGATACCAGATCTGTATAGTGGCGATGATAGTGCTAGAGGATTAAATTGGATAACGTTCAGGAGGGGCTTAAGGCAATGCCCAGCAAGTCGGAAAAGCATTGATAGGCGTTGGTTATTGGGGGTGATTGGTTCAGGCGCGTCTTGTACGAAACCATCCCTATGGTGATGGAAAGGAGATCAGAGCCCCACTCCCCCACCCCATGGCCAAGTGTACCTTGTCGTGTTATTTTATGATTTTTAGTATCAAATGACTTTTCTTGGTTTTATTACACAAAGTAACTTTTCTTGCTTTTATTACATGAAGTATCAACATGATTGTTTATAGAAAGAAAAAAAGAAAGAATGAAAAGAGAAGGGGATTTAGGGAGTCAGATAAAGAGGGAAAAAAGGACAAAGGAAAGAAGAAAATAAAATAAAATTACTTATCTAGCACACACAGATCACTTGAGACTTCAGTCTGTATACTTCCAGTCATATGTACACATATAAATAATGAGATTTACATTGTAGATACCATTTAGCAATTTTTCATTTTCACTTGATACATCATCATCATTATAATAGGGACTATAGTAGGAATAGCAAGAATAACAACAGCTAGTCAATACTGGGCTATTACTATGTGCCAAACACTCCTCTAGAACATTCCAAGTGCATTCCCTCATTTAATTTTCACAGCCATGCTTTGACATGGATGCTCTTATCACCCCCATTGTACAGATGAGGAAACAGAGGAATAACAGAAGGTTCATAATTTACATAAGGTCAGACAGCAAGTAAATGGGAAATTTGGGTTGGAAAACAGGTAGCCTGGAAGCACAGTCCATGTTTTTCACCTCCAGGTACTGCATCCTTTGTGGGTTCATCCTGACATATTGTTTCCTTGCCTCATTTTTTTCCCACTGCCACATTGTAAATATCTTTCCACATCATTCTAAGTTCTTGTACATCATTTTTGTTGACTGCCTAGTATTCCATTGTCTGTTAGCATCTCCATTTTGCAGATAGGAAAAGTGAGGCTTGGATGCACAATAGGTTAGCAGAGAGTAAGCGGAGCCACCACAGCCTGCCGGCAACCCAAGGCTCTGTCTATCCTCCAAAGCTCTCTCAGAAACAGCAGCATCGAGCACCCACTATTTGCTGAGCACCAGTATTTGCTGGTCTCTGTGGAGAACAGAAAATCAATATGATTGACTGTTATGGAACTTGCTTTCCAGCAGGTTGAGACATACAATGCATGAACAAGTAAATGGGTGAACCAGATGATTTGAGATATTGATAAGAACTAAGAAAAGAATTCCCACTGTGATGGGATGATTGTGACTGGCAATGATAACTCAGGGAGACTGTCATCTGAGGAGGTAATATTTGAAGTGACAGCCCAATGAGAAGAAAGAAGGAGGTAACCAGGAAGTAATCAAGAGTGAGATGGATTTAAATCTCTCAAGAGTAAACCAAAGCTTAATGGCACCCCAAGGGAATGGTGGCCCTCAGCATCTTTTACCTAACACATTCTCACAGAAAAACACACAAGAGGCAGCGGGACAGAATGGGAAGAGCTAGACTGGAGCCAGAGTTTTGGGGAGCAATCCTGGCTCTGTTCCCTTTGTGGCCTTAAGAGTCTCAGTCACCTCAACTTAAAATGAATTTTTGACACCTACCTTAGGGCAGGGCTGCTGTGAGCATGAAATGAAATAACCACATGAGGCATCTGGTGGTGGGAGGCGGTGGGGCACTGAACACTTAGCTTCTTTTGGCCTCAACACTCAGTGTTTGAGTGGTCTGCCTTTTGAAGGAGCAAATCTGGGTCACTGAGACATTGGCACTAATCAACAGTAGAATAAGGAGATTCCTGAGGCCTCACAAACTTCACGTATTTGTTTGGCACTGTCACCATATTACAATTACATTCCAGATGATACTTTGCACATCATTTGCTATGTCTCACCACTGGGGCAGCCTGGAAAATTCTGATGAGTGACCATCGGCTTCTCATTTAATCTGTTCACTCTGATAAACAGAGGGAAAGGGCGAACCAAGCCCCCAGGACCTCCTTTGAAGGCTGTCTCTCACTTCTCAGGTGATGCCTCTGTTGAGGCCATTTGGGAAAAACTTCCTCACTCATTTTTGTCGATAAATAATTATAACTGCCCCTACCAGGTGCTGGCACCAGCTGGGCTAAGCAGATGACACACATCGTCTAAATTCATCCTCCTACTCCTTTTTCTCCCTATTTTACAGATGAGGGGACTGAGGTTCTGGAAGGTTGAGGAGCTTGGCCAGGGGTACACACTAGCTCTGTGCCGGGCACTTTTTTCATCCTCGTGTTCAGTGCTCACAACAGCATCAGGCTTTGCTCCCTTCCATCTTTCCCTGGTTAACTCTGAGCTCCCTTTCAGATCTCAGCTTCAGTGTCACGTCCTCCAACATCCATACGATGGGCACGCCAAGCCCCATATTCTTCCCCTCGGACCTGTCACAGTTACGATTACATGGTTGTTTGTTACTGGATTATTGGATCCGTGTGTAATGCAGGGGATAAGCTCACCCATCAGCTACCTGGATTTAGAAGCAAACGCTACCAGTTTCCTGCTGAGGGGCTTTGGGTGAGTTATTTAGCATCTCCTGCCTCAGTTTCCTGTTCTGTAAAATGAAGGTGATAATAATAAGTACCTCACAAGATGGGGCCAATGATTAAATCAACTTGTGTTGCATGAATGCTTTGAGTAATGCCCAGCGGTAACACTCGATACATACAGGGAGGGGAGAGAAAAGGCTATTTCCCAACAGCAGTGGACCCTCCATGTGGGCAAGGCTGTGCTGGGCTTGCTCCCCGAGGCCCACTCAGTGCCCAGCAGAGCAGATGCCCCATAAATATCCGTTGAACTCAGTGAAGTGCTAATATGCTCATCATCCTCATTTTACCAATGAGCAGTTGAGTCACTTGCCCAAGTTCACCCAGCTAGCTACAAGGCAGAGCTTGAGACTGCCCCGGCTCCCATGCCGTTACCCACTGTGATGGCTGAATTGTGGGCCCTGGTCCAGTAGGACTGCTGTCCTCAAAAGAAGAGGGAAATTTGGACACACATGGTGAACACCAAGTGACAACGGTGGCCAAGGGTTTCAGAGGCAGCACGGCCCTGCCCGTGCCCTGACTTTGGAACTTCAAGTCTCCAGAGCAGGGAGACAATACATTTCTGTTGCTCTGAACCACCCGGTTTGTACTTTGTTACTGTACCCTGGGAAACAAATATACCCACTTTGCCATTCTGTTGCCAAAGTCTCTTTCCTTCCGGTCCATGGTGGCAAGATCCGTGTTCTGGGCGCGAGGGAAAGCTGAGTGAGGAAACATGTCGAGACAGGAGCATCTTCACATCTTCTCCCAAGCCCCTGGCATGGGGCCCTGCCCATTTCCCCCTCAGCCCAGTTGCCCCTCAGCAGCTGCCCCAGCTGGAAACAAAGACGGCAGCCATGGTGGGCACCGTCTCCTCCCTCCAGGCGGTGGGATACCCCCTCCGGCCTCCTCTCTTGCGCACGGCGTGAGGATGGGGGCCTCCCATCCTACAAATGCCCTGGTGTTTTTAACTTGTCCCTTCATTTCCCCAGGGGGTTGCGTTGTGCCCTGGGTCTAATGATTTCCTATGAAAGCTCCCCCTGGACTGCTCTCCCCTGTCTTCAGAGAAGGGACTAATCCAGCCAGACTGGCTCCAGTGTCTTCCTTTTACCAACTCGGACCAGAGCAACCAGGCATTTTTTTTCTCTTGCTTGAATTTTAAGAGCCTTGCAGACACAAAGATCCTTTTAGCTTTTAACCTGTTTAATAATTTATTATTTATCTGATATTTTTTGTAAATGTATTCCTCAGATCATGCCTTTGCAGCTCCAGTTTCCAATTTGCACCTACCTGACATAGTTGATATTACAATCCATTGATGCTGTTAAGGCAGGGTTTCCTCTTTTAACACTTTTTTATAGTCCTAATGAACTTCTATGCTTCATTTACTCAGAGAAGACGGCTCTCTCCCTCTTTTACATTTTCCTGCTCCCAGGCATATAAATCATATGTGTCACTAATACGGTGTTGATTTTCCCTGGGTGGGTTCTTTTTTTTTTTCAGACATGTTTGCCCTTCAGTCTGCTATTAACCAGTTTCTTCCTACTTTGAAAAACTTGCTCTTTTACATTTCACCCTTTGGTCTTTCCTCAGGATTGGACCCTTTATTGAGAAGTTAAAACCCATTCTGGGGCAGTTGTAGATACCAAACAGTCTCATGAATGTTTTTTATCCTCCACAGCACCCGGCACCAGGGTGCCCCACAGCAGGCTAAATCCCAGGTGGGTGACCCAGTTAGTCAACAAGCAATTTTTCGAGAGGCAGGATGGGTGCTGGCTAAGTGCATGGGTGTGAAATCAGGCTGCCTGGGTTTGAATGCTGATTCTATCCCCATTAAATGTGTGACCTCAAGCAACTTACTCAAATGCTCTGTGTTTCAGTTTCCTGGGCTATGAAATGGGAATGAGAGTAACAACCATCTTCCAAGGGTTGTTGCAAAGATTAGAGGACGTCACTTAGGGTGGTGCCTGGTGTAGCAGACTCTCAGTGAATGATAAGTTTTGTCATCACTGCATGCCTTTTATTTGTAAGACTTTTCAATATAAGAAATTACCTTGAATCACAGATAGAATAGGGTGATTCAGACCTTGCCTCTCCCCTCAAAATTCACCAGCACACGTGATAAAGGTAATGAGCAGGTCTTGTTCCTGACCACTGACCTGAGCATTCAGGTGTGTGGACATAACTCAGCCGTGAGTCTCAGTGCCATTGGGATGCTGACCTTGAGGTCACTTCTGTGTGATCTCAAGGCCAGCATCTGTAAAACGGTAGTAGTGGTCCTTCATCCCCTGCTGGGGAGAGAACCCAAATTCCTGTCCTCACATCTCTTCCCTTCATTTGAATAATTTCTGGCTTCTTCGGTCTGAAACGAATTGCAAACATGTCAACTCAATTTGGTAGCAAGCAACACGCACAGTAGGAGCCATTCAGACCTCTGTTAAGGATTGGCCGACTCAGGTGGCAGAGGCAGACATGCCCACCAGGGGGCGAGTGCATTCACTCATTGCCTCCTATGGTGGGTCCGTCCCGGAACTGGGAAGGAAAAGCTGAAACTTACCGGCACCGATTCTCATCCCATCTCGATGTGCACTACCTCATAGCATTCTTCCTCGGGCCCCACTTGGGAGCTTGTATTAGGTCCATATTAGACCTAAGAAATGTGAGGCTTGGGGGATTAAGTTAACCTGCCCAGGATCACACACAGCTAAGAGAAGGAGCTTCGATGGAATCCAGATTTCTTACTCTACCAGGCTGCCTCCAGGATCCCAGGAGAGGGCAGCACTCAGCTCTGCCTGTGGGAAGGGAAGGTGTCCACACACCAGAAATGTAGACACAGACAAAATGGTGGGCCACGGTCTTCTTTCCCAAAAAGGAGCATAGGTTTAGGCCTAAGCTTCCCAAAGCGTGACCCACTGAGCACAAGTCCCAGGAGGGGCTCTGTAAAAGGGTCCTGGGTTCATATAAGTCTGTTAAATATGGTGCTCGCTATTTTCTCTGAAATGCAAAGTACACGTTAGTTGGTTAAAGGTTCTGAGAAGTCCTGCAGTAAAGAAACCTGTTTGCTTGACTTTCTTTAAACCAGCGAGCATTTCCCGTATGTATATATGACATATATGTAAATATAAATATAGATATGACATCACTTAATGTTCACTTTGAGACATGCTGGTTTAGGAAAATAAGGAACATATTGAAAGTGAAATGGGACTTCATACATTTGAATCACGAATTGACACAGATGTCCCAAGCACAGAGAGAAAGGTGTGCAAGCAAGATAATTATGGAATGTCAGAGTTGTGAAACAAAAACATGACCATAAAGAAACCTAAAATCTTTACAATGGGGAAACCAATTTCAGCATTTAGGGTGGCTCCTGAATATAATCCAGAAGACAAAATGCCATGGCAACCAAGTTGTTTTATACCATGGGGTACAAAAATGTGTATTTTATGAGTTCCTTGAAAGTACGTTAAGAGCTAAAGTCATACCACATTCATGTGAGCTTATTCATGAAGTTGCCGTGTTGACCAACACTATCAAAGTTTTGCTATGACTCTGTACTGAATGGTTTAGAAAAGTATAGTCCACAGGGGCAGAAGGGAAGACCTATGGCTGGCTCTGAGCCTGCATGCTCCAGTTCAGTGAGAGGCCACTGAAGACAGGTAAGGAACCCAATGGCACTCCACAGCTGGAGCAGCTGCAAGGACAACCCAGCGGGTTGTGCTGACCTCATGACACAGGATGTAGATAATAAAAACAAGGTATAGTGTTCCTGGCAGGTTAAAGATGGCTGAAAACACTTGAACACTTCTGCCATCAATAGGTGGGGTCTTATTGCCCTCCCTTGTATCTGAGCTGGCCCTAGTGACTCACTTGACCAACAAAATGTAGCAGAAGAAATGTTCTGGGACCTCTGAGGCCAGGTCACAAGTAGCTCTGAAGCTTCTGCCAGCATCTCTTGGAATGTTTGCTCTTGGAATCCAGCCACTGTTCTATAAAGTAGACCAAGCAGCCCTAGGACAAGGCCTTGTGGACAGGAACCAAGACCCTGAGTGGCAGCTCTGGCAGAGCTCCCAGCCGACAGCCAGCACTATCTTTCCAGCCATGTAAGTGAGCCATCTTGGAATTGGATCTTCCAGCCCCATTCGAGCCAATGCTACAGTGGAGCACACACAAGCCATCCAGCCAAGCCCTCCCTGAATAACCGGATCCTATCATGAAATATGCTAAAAGGATTGTTTTAAGCCACTAAGCTTGAGAGTATTTTTGTTACAGAGCAATAGATAACTGGCACACAATTCTATTGATCACTTATTATATGACAGGCACCAGAACAGGTGCTTTGCATTTTGTTATCTTCTATAATTTATAAAAAAAATTCTGTGGAGTAGGTATCTAATTGTACAAATGTGAAAACTAAGACTTTGACCTTGGGCAAATTTAAGAAACTCACCCAAAGTCACACAGGAGCCCTGGTTGTCTTTCTCCAATATCTTTGATGACTAGGCAATACCGTAGGGAAAGAATTCACGGAATATGCTAGATAGATAGGATAGAAACAGGATGGGTGGGAGAAAAGTAGAATGGATGGTGAGTGTGTGTGAGTATAAGAGAATGCACCTCAGAGAGTCTGGCCTAAACCAAAATAAAATAAGTTCTAGGCATTTGGGGATTTTCACGAAAATATGTTCTCCATCTGGCCTCAGTTCTGCCATTGCTATAGACTGAATAGGAAAAAGCAAGAAAGTGAACATTTTCACAACTTGAAAGAATTTTTTTTTCTTTTCAATTAGCAAGACGTGCATGCACACCAGCGGTACCCTGTGACATCTGCCTTTCATAATCTCTGCCATGGGTTTAGCACCTCCTAGGTGTCAGGCATGGCTTCAGGTGTTTCACCTGCCAGGTATCCACAGGCACGCTTCCTTACATTTGTAAGGGCTTTAGTGTTTACAAACTACATTTACCCACATGCTCTCATTTCATCATGACAGCAGATGCTTTTCCTGGGGAGCAAACAGAGCCAAATTAATCAACAAATGATTAATATTTATCAAGCCCCATCTATGTGCTTGAGAAATACATAATCCTTCCCTGCTTTCCCCTCCCCACTTGCTTAGATGTTCTTCCCCTTTGCTTCCAGACTTCACAGCTTGTATTGTGAGGATTTGTACATGTTCCGCCATGAATCTGTAAGCTCCTGTCACACACCAAGAGAACAGAATGAGCAAGCACTGTTTGGTGGGATGGGTGGATGGATGGACAGACAGATGGATAAAAGGACTGTATGTATGTATAGAAAAAGGTTAAGAGTTATCAAGACCTGTGGAGTCACCCAGTCTCTGTTACATTCCTGACTATGTAATTGTAGGCCAGTTACTTAACCTTTCTGAACATATGAGATGAGTATGTAAAGTCTGTGTTATGAAACAAATACAGAACCAGAAACAAACAAACAAACAAACAAAAAAACCTAAAGCCTTTATGGTATGCAACTGATTCTACAGATTCTCTTCCATAGTTGGAAATTAAATGAGTTAATCCATAACAGATCTCTCACAGTGGCTGATGCATTAGCTCTCAACAAGTGGTCATTATGACAAAGAGGAGGAGGAAGAAGACAACATCATAGGGCAAATTATCAAAATAGGCACTAAGGAGGGAAAAAATGCATTAAAAATAATATCCAGCCCTCAACACGCCCAAAGCCTATTCAGAGAGAAAGCAAACAAAGATAAATTCTGCCAGACCTTTTAACGCCAAGTGTAAAATATTGGCACTGACACTATTGGGTCAGAGATCATGGAGGTAAGATACCTTTCAAGGTGGAGAGAAGATGGGCAGGATTTGATGTGCTGGAGTAGAATGGAGGCTAGGGGAGAGCAATGGGGAAAGAAGGAGACTGGTGTTAGAGAAGAGTAGACAATGGAGGTTAAGCAAAAAGGTTACTTTTAGGGGCAGTATGTTTTGGAACATATGACTGGAATGCTCATAGAGGGTTGAAAGGGGAGACAAGACAGGAAGGTCCATTGGCAGGACTCAGATACAGGCTAAGGAAGCAGAAGTCCTCCTGATGGGCACAGATATTTACCTGAAGAGAACACCAGGGGCAGGGGTGTTAGAGGTGGGGGTGAGGGGAATTATGGCCTTTTTTAAAAAAAAATGGCTGTTGTGTGAAGGAAAGGTAAAGTATCACTACCATGATAAAGCTACTTTTTATGGGTCAAGTACTCTGCGCTTATGCTAAACCAACTTTTTCTGGTAAACACTATTACCCCCATTTTACTAAGGAGAAAACAGAATTTAGGTACTAGGTAAGTTGCCCAGGATCACACAGTTCATAAAAGATGGAGCCAGGTCTAGAATTCTGATTTGCTCCACTCCAAAATAGTAAGATGTAACATCTCTACTGTTTGAAATAAGAAGGTAGAAGTCATAAGGACACAGACTCAGGCTTAGCAAAAACATTTCTCTCATAATTAGGGCTAAGCCCAATGGAACAGACTGTCCCCAAAAGAAGGGAGCCCCTCCACTAGAATTCTGCAAGCAGAGGTGACTGAGGGGAGGAGCCATATGGGAAAAGTGCAGTACACACATTTGTCATGTCTCCTTGCTGCCCTGTTCCCAGAAGCCTGAAAACATGCTTTCCCATACCCCCATGCAGCTAGGGCATAAGGATGTGAACAGGGTTCCACCAATCAGAGCATCCATAGACTTTGCTCCAGAAGAGCCTAGCATGAAAGTCCATTTTGCTGAAGAGGTTATTTTTTCTTAAGGTGGCCACAAAATCCAGTTTCTGCCACAGAAGTGGCATCAGTGCTGTTGATAGTAGCAACTCTGGTGATGTCAAGTTCCCAGTAGAGAAGCAAACTTGCTGCTTGGTGATGGTGGCAGCAGTGGTTTCCTCATCATACCAGGTCTTCGAGGCTTTCACAAGTGTAACCTCGTTCTCCAACATCGCCAACAAGTCTTTGAGTTTAGCAGCTTTCTCTAAATAAACTCCTCTTCAGCCTAATGAGCTGGAGTCCACTTCAATTTGCTTGCCACTTGGAACTCTGACCAAGTGCTCCAGAAGAGATTGCTATTCTGTGTGGAGTTGGAAATGAACACCTCTTGTGCTGGTTTGTATATATTATGTCCCCCAGAAAAAGCCATATTCTTTAATGCAGTCTTGTGGAGGCACATATATTAAGTGTTGATTAGATTGGAATTCTTTGATTGAGTGTTTCCATGGAGATGTGACTCAATCAACTGTGGGCAAAAACTTTGATTGGATAATTTCCATGGGGGTGTTGCCCCACCCATTCAGGGTGAGTCTTTATTGAATCACTGGAGTATTTTAAAAAGACCCATAAAGGCCCAGACGCTGAGCAACTGAGAGTGATATTTTGAAGAGGAGCTGCAGATAAGAGAGGACAAAATGCCCCAAGAGCAACATTTTGGAGAACGCCATTTTGAAACACAACCTGGGAGAGCAAGAGGACACCAGTCATGTGCCTTCTGAGCTAACAGAAGTTTTCCAGACGCCAGTGGCCATTCTTCAGTGGAGGTAACCTGTTGTTGAGGCCTTACCTTGGACACTTTATGGCCTTAACTGTAACTTTGTAACCAAATAAACCCCCTTTATAAAAGCCAATCCATTTCCTGGTATTTTGCAAACGGCAGCATTAGCAAACAGGAACGCCTCTTATCCCATTCCAGTGCAGATTCCTTAGTATATGGAATCTTTGTCAGCTGAGGAGGCAATTTTAAAATGAGTTCAATATATTGGGGTAAAGGCCCTGAAAGTTTGGGGGCAAGCCCTCTGAGGAGCCCATAACAAGGAACATAATTGTTTGATGGGGGAAGAGTACCCGGCTACAAGCTCAGAGTAGAAAAGCACAGAGGGATCACAGTTAAACACGCACTGGCTACAGACCATATTGTACTACTCTTATGCAAAGAAGCAACAAGATGTTTGAATGTTTTTAAGAAAATTATGCACAACGGCCAAGAAGTAATCTTTCTATTCTATAATGTATGTTTTAAGAGAATTTTGGTTAATTCAGAGCTATGTACTTTGAGAAATATGAAAAACCTTAAGAAGACCCAGAGAAGAAGAATAAGTCAATCAAAGGGCTGGGCAGTCACGTCTACCACCTACCCATCCATCCAACCATCCATCTCTCAAGTGCACGTGAAGTGCCTGCTTTGTGCCAGAAGCTGTGCCAAGTGCTGGGATAAACAGGAAAATAGAGCAGGGTTTTTTAAAACTGTGGTTTTCAACCCATTAGTGAGTTATGAAATGAGTTAAGTGGGTCATGCCCAACATCTTCAAGTAGAGTAGAACAGAATCAGTAAGTACAAGTGCATCACACAAAGTAAGGGTGCTTAGTGTTTCTGGAAACTTTCATTTCAGTTTTCTACATACATGCCTAAATATAAGTCTGCACACTGGGTTAATAGTGTACAGTGGATTTCTTAGTGTGGCACCCTGTCAGAAGAGTTTGAAAGTCACAGAAATTCAGCATGATCCCTGCTTATCGAAGGCCCACAGTTTACTGAACAAATAAATTCTGATGAGTGAGGGGCTGTAATGGAGCTATGAACCAGGTGACATGGGATCAACAGAAGAGATCAATTTCCTCTGCCCTGGGAGGTGGGAATAAGCTCTGTGGGCTTACCGTATGCATCTATTCCCAAAATGCCATGCAAGCTCATCCCCATGGACTGGACAATTTTATTGGGCCAATCAACTGTCCACCAAATCCCTATGGAACTAATATTGGGGAAGCACATTCAGAGAATTCTGTTGTGAATTATTTGGGGAAAACAACTGCTATTGCTTTTAGAGTATTGCTTTTCAATATTTAAAGCTATGTCTTCTTTTGTTAAAAAAAACACCAATTTCCATCTCTCTAACCTACACCCTCACAGCTGTATTGCCCATAAGGAATGCACTTCTTGTTGAGAATTTATTTTCTTCCGCAATCTTTTTTGAGCAAGTACAATCTATCTAGTTCTGGAGATACACAGATGTACAACACCACAGTTACACCTGCCTTCATGGAACTCTCTTTCTAGAACTGTTATGTCAATAACATTTTCTCAAGCTTTGCTTCCCATAATTTATTATGAAAACAGTAGATATTTCAACATATTTTCAAATACATAAAAATTATACTAGTTTTTTTCAAATTATATGTGTTCCTACTGGACCTGGAGATACTGTCTACCCCTACTTCCCTCCCCCTCACCCCCACTCCCGATCAAGGTGAGTAGTATTTCCTTATTTGAGGGTCACTGGCAAAAGACAGACTCACACCTGTTTAGAAAAAAAACAATTTATGTTTCTGGATCCTTTTCCTATATATTTACACATAAAATGGTAGTAGCTCTTCTGCTGCACTTGCTGGATTAACTGAGACCACCTATTCCCTCTCTAAACCATGATGTTGACATCTGTGGAATGCTCAAAGCTGGTAGACAAGTTGAGTCTGCACACATCATGCAGCTCCCACTTACTGAAACAACCTTTTGCTCACAAAACCTATTAGTGCCAGTTAAGTCATTGACACAACTGCTATCTCAGCACCCGTGATGTGTACACACTGTTCTAAGCTCTGAGGACAAAACAGTGAATAAGACAAAGAAGTCTTGCCCTCAAGGATCTTGCATTCTCATAATACTTATTTAATTCCATAGTTTAATTCTGTATTATGAAATCCATGAAAAAAGTCTTCTTTGTATGAAAACCAAATTGAATGTTTTGGCATTACTGAAGAAATTCAGTAATTGCTAATACACACACATACATGCACACACAGCTATTGAATTTGGTGTGGCCCAGACACCAAAAAAGGTTGGGAAAATCTGTAAGAATTTCAAAATCTGCTTTGCAAGTGCATTTAGTTCTCCCTCGACTTTAAAGAAACTGAAACTGGAGGTTACAGATGATGCATTATTTTGGGGTGTGTCTTATGAAAGACAGACAACATGACATTCCAATCAACAGACCTAAATGGCAAGGCCAGGAGCAGGGCGAGGTAAGTGTGGATCTTAGGGTGCAAAATTTAAGGAGGCACTTACTCTCAAGGCCCTATAAGAGCAGGATCAGTCCTGAGAGTGAGTGCCTCCTTAAATGTTGTGCCCCATGCCATTCACTTGGCTGACCCTAGTCCTAATTCTGCTGATGGCTTCAGACTTAAACATGTTTTAAGTTAAAATGTGAAGGCATACAACATTTTAAAAGATTCATCATTTTATTACCCAACCAACTAACCAACTGGTCAAAAGGAGAGCTTCTGCAGAATCAAAAATAACTTATTGGAGGGGGCAAGATGGCGGAGTGGTGAGGAGCAGAATTTCTTCTCTCCCCTAGAGCAGCTGGCAATTACCCAAGAACTATATGAAACAGTGTTTTCGGGGTCTCCAGTAACCAGGCACACATTGGACACAAGTTTGGAATTGGAGGAAAAGCTGAGATCGCAGCGAACACTGTAAGTTCCCCGGACCAGGGGTCTGACACCCCTCCCCACCCAGACCTCACAGACTGTCTTGCTGCCGGCTCCCTGAAAGGGGGGGAAAAAAAACCAAAAACAGCAATCTGCTGAGGGCAAGAAGGGAGGCTCAAACCAGCCTCAACTGCAGAATTAATTAACAAATTAATTAACTAACTTTGGGAGCTGGGATGCTAAATGTAAGAAAGGAATAAGTTTCGTTTTCACATAGAGACAGCATGGAATAAGGGAAATGGAGGCAAAACCAGTTTAAACAAGCCCCAGACAAAGAGAAGAGAGAATCTGCCTGATGTAAAGAGACATGAGGTAGTATCAGAGGCGGGAACTCACAGCAAAAAAATAAAAATTTGGGGGGGGCATTGGCTAATCAGTTCAAAATCTCAATAATGAGCTAGTTGGCTCTCTGGGATTGGCTGTACAAATTAAAATCTCAAAAGATGAATTAGTTAGTGTTCTCGGATAGGCTGTAACCTCTGTAGTACCCAGTCAATGGGGAAACAGGGGAGGGACTTGCGAATTAGGAGTAGGAGATTTAAACATCGCCATTCTCTTCCTCTGGCGCGCCAGCCTTCCGCGTGTTTGGCTGGACGCCCCATCTTGCAAGATCGTAAATAAATTCTTTTCTCCTCCAGAACCGAGAGAGCGTTTATTCCCTTACAGTTACCACTTTATTTCCGACACTAAAGAAGGGCTGGGCTCCAAGAAGTGGGCGGACTTAAAAGAGGGCACCCATTCCCAGACTCCAAAAAAGCCATTTTTTTTTTCCCTTACATTTTGTCCCTTCTGGCTTCTCGCTGATCCCTTATCTTTTTGCATTTCAATAGACCCCGGCAGGGGTGGAACTGAAGCGGTTGGAGAGTAATTATCAGACAATAGCCCAAAGCATATCTTTAAATGCTCTATTCTGACACTGACAAAACTTCCAGGCTGGGGAAAAACATTTAAAAGAGACTCTTTTTTTTTTTTTTTTTTTCCTTTTTTCTTTTTATTGATTTCTTTTCTATTTTTTTTTTTTTTAATCTAAAAGTAATATATGTGGTTATTTTCTATCCAAAAGCCCAGGTTGAGGGACTAGGCTGGGCTTGGGGGAGACAGAGTACCCACAGTGTCTTTGAGTTCTGTATTCACTACTGAAGGCCTCCACCCCCGTCTTTAATTGGCAACTCAGGCTGACCAAGGAATCTACCTGGAGAGGCCCCAAAGAGGAGAGAGGAGAAGGGAATTGTGCCCCTGAGAGACAACTGGAGTTCTGAGGATTGGGAGAGTGGAGGGAGGCCAGCTCAACTGGCAGTCCTCCTTCTGGGAATTCAGACCCCAGGGGCTGGAATTCAGATTCCAGCTTCAGTCAGCCACGCCCCTGACAGGATCAGAGTCATCAGGAGAACTAAAGGCTCCATACCTCCTTTCACTGGTGGGGGAGCTGCGGGCTGGCCAGCGCCACCTGCTGGACAGGAGAGGAAAAGCACCAATTCTAAAGGCCTCGTAGGAGGGTCTCATTCTCAGGAAAACTCCATACCCTCCCAATGAGACCTGGGCCTCACTAGACTGGGAAAGTCTGACTAGGGTCGACCATATCTGAGGAGACCCACTCACAAAAAGGTTACATAGAGGCAGAGCAAGAAACAGAAAAAACAAGAGGGGAAAAATTCTGATCAACTAAATAGAACCTAAGTTAGAGGTCTAGAATAAGTTGAACTGAATAACAGAGGCCAGAAAACAAAGCCAACCAACAAGAAAACCACTAAGTAAAAGACAGAAAACAAGCTCCAAAATAAACTAATCAAGAGAATCAGATGCCTAGAAAACTTAAGATAACAAGCCATACCAGGAAACACGAAAACATGGACCAGCCAAAGGAACAAACTAATAGCTCAGCTGAGACACAGGAGTGGAGGCAACTAATGCTAAATAAATTTGATGAAATGAAGGAAGATATAGCAAAAGAGCTGAAGGATATAAAGAAGACACTGGCTGACCATAAAGAAGAATTCATAAACTTAAAAAAACAAATGGCAGAACTCATGGGAATGAAGGCCACAATGGAGGAGATGAAAAACACAATGGAGGGACACAACAGTAGATTTGAACAGGCAGAAGAAAGGATCAGTGAACTGGAAGACAGGTCATTTGAATTCATACACACAAAAGAACTGATGGTGAAAAAAATGGAAAAATATGAGCAGGGTCTTAGGGAGCTGAGTGACAACATGAAACGCACAAATATACGTGTTATGGGTATCCCAGAAGGAGAAGAGAGGGGAAAAGGGGCAGAAAGAATAATAGAAGACATATTCACTGAAAATTTCCCAGCTCTTATAAAAGACAGAAAATTAGAGAGGCAAGAAGTACAACGTACCCCAAATAGAATAGATCCCAATAGACCTACTCCAAGACACTTACTGGTCAGATTGTCCAATGTCAAAGACAAAGAGAGGATTCCGAAAGCAGCAAGAGAAAAGCAATCCATCACGTACAAGGGAAAGTCAATAAGACAATGTACAGATTTCTCTGCAGAAACCATGGAGGCAAGAAGACAGTGGCATGATATATTTAAGATACTGAAAGAGAAAAACTGCCAACCAAGAATTCTATATCCAGCAAAACTTTCCTTCAAAAATGAGGGAGAGATTAAAACATTTTCAGACAAACAGACACTGAGAGAGTTTGTGAATAAGAGACCAGCCCTAAAGAAATACTAAAGGGAGTGCTACAGGCTGATAGGAAAAGACAGGAGAGAGAGAGTTGGAGAAGAGTGCAGAAATGAAGATTATCAGGAAAGGTAAAAGGAGAGGAAAAAATAAGATATGACATATAAATTCCAAAAAACAAAATGGTAGTAGAAAGTACTGCCCTTACAGTAATAACACTAAATGTAAATGGATTAAACTCCCCAATAAAAAGACACAGACTGGCAGAATGGATTAAAAAACAGGACCCATCTATATGCTGTCTACAAGAAACTCACTTTAGACACAAGGACAAACATAGACGGAAAGTGAAAGGTTGGAAAAAGATATTTCATGCAAACAACAACCAGAAAAAAGTGGGAGTAGCTATATTAATATCAGACAAGTTAGACTTCAAAAGCAAAACAATTAAAAGAGACAAAGAAGGACACCATATATGAATAAAAGGGTCAATTCATCAAGAAAACATAACAGTCATAAATATTTATGCACCAAACCAGAATGCCCCAAAATTCATGAGGCAAACACTGCGATCACTGAAAGGAGAAATAGATACCTCTACAATAATAGTTGGAGACTTCAATACACCACTCCCATCAATGGACAGAACATCTAGACAGAGGATCACTAAAGACACAGAGATGTTGAATTGTATGATAAATGAACTAGACTTGACAGACATTTATAGAACACTACATCCAACAACAGCAGGATACACTTTTTTCTCAAGTGCTCACTGAACATTCTCTAGGATAGACCACATGTTGGGTCACAAAGCAAGTCTCAACAAATTTAAAAATATTGATATTATACAAAACACTTTCTCAGACCACAATGGAATGAAGTTGGAAATAAATAAAAGGCAGAAGGTCATAAAATTCACAAACATATGCAGGCTAAACAACACCCTCTTAGAAAACCGGTGGGTAAAGGAAGAAATTACAAGAGAAATTAGTAAATACCTCGAGGCAAATGACAAAGAAAACACAACTTATCAAAACTTATGGGATGCAGCAAAGGCAGTACTGAGAGGGAAATTTATTGCCCTAAATGCCTATATTAAAAGAGAAGAGAGAGCAAAAATTGAAGAGTTAACTGCTCACCTGCAGGAATTAGAGAAAGAACAGCAAACTAACCCCAAAGCAAGCAGAAGGGAAGAAATAACAAAGATTAGAGTAGAAATAAATGCAACTGAGAACAGGAAAACAATAGAGAGAATCAACAAAACCAGAAGTTGGTTCTTTGAGAAAATCAATAAAATCGATGGACCACTGGCTAGGCTAACAAAAAAAAAGAGAGAGCAGATGCAAATAAATGCAATCAGAAAAGGAAAAGGAAATATAACTACTGACCCTGCAGAAATTAAGGAGATAATGAGAAGATAATATGAGCAACTATATGCTAATAAACTAGACAACTTAGATGAAATGGACAACTTCCTAGAAAAGCATAAACAACCAACATTAACTCAAGAAGAAATAGATGACCTCAACAAACCAATCACAAGTAAAGAGATTGAGTCAGTCATCCAAAAGCTCCCAAAAAGGAAAAGCCCAGGACCAGATGGTTTCACATGTGAATTCCACCAAGCATTCAAGAACGAATTAGTACCAATCCTGCTCAATCTCTTCAAAAAAATTGAAGAAGAGGGAAAGCTACCTAACTCTTTCCATGAAGCCATCATCACCCTAATACCAAAACCAGGCAAAGATACTACAAAAAAAAAAAAAAATTATAGACCAATTTCTTTAATGAATATAGACGCAAAAATCCTCAACAAAATACTCGCAAATCGAATCCAGCAGCACATTAAAGGAATTATACACCACGACCAGGTGGGATTATTCCAGGTATGCAAGGCTGGTTCAACACAAGAAAATCAATTAATGTAATACACCACATCAATAAATCAAAGCAGAAGAACCACATGATCATCTCGATTGATGCAGAAAAGGCATTTGACAAAATTCAACATCCTTTCCTGATGAAAACACTTCAAAGGATAGGAATAGAAGAGAACTTTTTCAATATGATAAAGGCAATATATGAAAAACCCACAGCTAACATCACACTCAATGGGGAGAGACTGAAAGCTTTTCCTCTAAGATCAGGAACAAGACAGGGATGCCCACTATCACCATTGCTATTCAACATTGTGCTGGAAGTTCTAGCTAGAGCAATTAGGCAAGAAAAAGAAATAAAAGGCATCCAAATTGGAGAGGAAGAAGTAAAACTTTCACTATTTGCAGATGACATGATTCTATATGTAGGAAATCCAGAAAAATCTACAGCAAAGCTACTAGAACTAGTCAATGAATACAGCAAAGTAGCAGGCTACAAGATCAACACGCAAAAATCTGTAGTGTTCCTATACACAAGTAATGTGCAATAAGAGGAGGAAATCAAGAAAAAAATCCCATTTACAATAGTAACCAAAAGAATCAAGTATTTAGGAATAAACTTAACCAAGGACACAAAAGACCTCTACATGGAAAACTATAAGAAACTGCTAAAAGAAATTGAACAAGACCTGAAAAAATGGAAGAACATACCATGTTCATGGATTGGAAGACTAAATATAGTTAAGATGGCAATTTTACCTAAACTGATTTACAGATTCAATGCAATACCAATTCAAATCCCAACAACTTACTTTACAGAAATAGAAAAACCAATAACTAAATTTATTTGGAAGGGTAAGATGCCCCGAATAGCCAAAAATGTCTTGAGAAAGAGGAATGAAGTGAGAGGTCTCACACTACCTGACTTTGAAGCATATTACAAAGCTACAGTGCTCAAAACAGCATGGTACTGGCATAAGGACAGATATACTGATCAATGGAATCGAATTGAGTGTTCAGAAGTAGACCCTCACATCTATGGACAACTGATCTTTGATAAGGCAGTGAAACTGAAGCAACTGGGAAAGAGCAGCCTGTTCAACAAATGGTGTTTGGAGAACTGGATATCCATTTCCAAAAGAATGAAAGAGGATGTCCATCTCACACCTTGTACCAAAATTAACTCAAAGTGGACCAAAGACCTAAACATTAGCACCAAGACCATAAAACTCTTAGAAGAAAATGTAGGGCAATATCTTAAAGATCTTGTGAAAGGAGGTGGTATCTTAGACCTCACACCCAAGGCACGAGCAAACAAAGAACAAATAGACAAATGGGATCTCCTCAAAATTAAACACTTTTGTACATCAAAGGACTTTGTCAGAAAAGTCAAAAGGCAACCTACACAATGGGAGATGATATTTGGAAACCACATATCAGATAGGGGTTTAATATCCCGAATATATAAAGGAATCCTGCATCTCAATAACAGAAAGACAAACAATCCAATTAAAAAATGGGCAAAAGACATGAACAGACATTTTTCTGAAGAGGAAATACAAATGGCTCAAAAGCATATGAAAAAATGCTCAACTTCACTGGCTATTAAGGAAATGCAAATCAAAACCACAATGAGATATCATCTCACACCTACCAGAATGGCCATTATCCAAAAAACAGAAAATGACAAGTGCTGGAGAGGATGTGGAGAAAGAGGCACACTTATTCATTGTTGGTGGGAATGTAGAATGGTGCAACCACTCTGGAAGACAGTATGGAGGTTCCTCAGGAAGCTAAATATAGATTTGCCATATGACCCAGCTATTCCATTGCTGGGTATATACTCAGAGGAACTGAAACTTAAGACACAAACAGACATTTGTAAACCAATGTTTATTGCAGCATTATTCACAATTGCCAAGAGATGGAAACAGCCCAAATGTCCATCAAAGGACGAGTGGATAAACAAACTGTGGTATATACACATGATGGAATATTATGCAGCTGTAAGACGGAACAAAGACATGGATCATGTAATAATGTGGATGAACCTTGAGGACATTCTGTTGAGTGAAGTTAGCCAGAAACAAAAGGACAGATTCTGTATGGTCTCACTAATATGAACAGACATTAATGAACAAACTTTGGGAGTTAAAAGCTGACAACACAGGCGACCAGGAGATAGAAAGAGGGCAGAGATCAGCCATTTGATGCTGAAGGACTACAGAATGTTTAGGACTGATTGCATAGATCCAGAAATAGATAGCATAATACTGTGTGATGGTAGCACAGTATTGTAAGTACACTGAACAAAGATGCCTGTGAGTAAAGCTGAAAGAGGTGGGATAGGAGAATGTATGACACCAGAGGTAAAGATGGATGATAAAGACTGGGACTGTATAACGTGGCAAAAACTGGAGTGGCCAATGACTGTTACTAAATATATAAATATAAAAATGTTTTTGCATGTGGGAAAGCAAATGAATGTCAACCATGTAGAAATTTGAAAAAGGGATGGTATTCAGGAAAAAACATAATCTAAGCAAACTGGAGTCTATGGTCAACAGTAACATTGTAATATACCTCCATTAAATGTAACAAAGGCAATATGCCAATGCTAAATGTATATGAGAAGGGGATATAGGGGAGTAATATGGGATTCTTGGTAGTGGTGTTATTTGCTGCCCTTAGTAGTATATTGTATTGTATGATATGTTATTTTTCTTTTTATTATTTTTTCTTACTGCTAAAAAAAAAAAAAAAAAAAAAACAATTTTTCTTGTAGTAATCAGTATGTTCAAATGCTGATTGTGGTGATAAATGTACAACTTTATGATGATACCATGAACAACTGATTGTACACTGTGGATAAATGTATGGTATGTGAATATAACTCTGTAAAATTGTAGGAAAATATATATATAGGAGTAAAAGTGTTGGAGAAAACATGGTGAGAGGGATGATGCCTCACTAATATGGACTAACTACAATGTGTAAACTCAGAATTGAATCTTAGAACATAGCCTAACGTGGACACAATAATTGTAATAGTCCCTAGATTGTAAGCTCTTATAGCAGTGAACTCTATCCCTGAATTGTAAGGCCTATCTCTAAACTTTAAGATGCTGATCCCCTAGCGTATGTTGTCACAAACATTGGGACTGGCAGTTTGATGTGCTGAGCCCTCAAGCATGGGACTTGCCCTTATGAAGCTCATTACCACAAAGGAGAGTCTAAAGTTGTACATAATGGTGCCTAAGAGTCTCCCTCTGAGTACCTCTTTGTTGCTCAGATGTGGCCCTCTCTCTCTCTAACTGAGCCCTCTTGACAGATGAACTCGCTGCCCTCCCCCCTACGTGGGACCCAACTCTCAGGGGTGTAAATCTCCCTGGCAACGCAGAGTATGACTCCCGGGGATGAATGTGGACCCGGCATCGTGGGACTGAGAGTATCTTCTTGACCAAAAGGGGGATGCAAAATGAGACGAAATAGTTTCAGTGGCTGAGAGATTCCAAATGGAGTCGAGAGGTCACTCTGGTGGACATTCTTATGCACTATATAGATAACACCTCTTAGGCTTTAATGTATTGGAATAGCTAGAAGTAAATACCTGAAACTACCAAACTCCAACCCAGCAGTCTGGACTCCTGAAGACAATTATATAATAATGTAGATTAGAAGGGGTGACAGTGTGATTGTGAAGACCTTGTGGATCACACCCCCTTTATCTAGTGTATGGATGAGTGGAGGAATGGGGATAAAAACTAAAGGACAAATGGGGTGGGATGGGGGGATGATTTGGGTGTTTTTTTTCACTTTTATTTTTTATTCTTGTTCTGGTTCTTTCTGATGTAAGGAAAATGTTCAGAGATAGACTGTGGTGATGAACGCATAACTATGTTATCATACTGTGGACAGTGGATTGTATATCATGGATGATTGTATGGTGTGTGAATGTATTTCAATAAAACTGAATTTAATAAAAAAATAACTTATTAAGCATGCTGTAATAATTATTATAATAGTAATAACTTATTGAGCATGCTGTAATAATAACTAAAATACACTTGAATGATTTACATGTATCAGGCATGGGCTAAAGGCACTAGCATTAATTCTATTCACCCTCACACACTCCTTTGAGGTAGACACCATTATTATTCCCATTTTTTTAGATGAGGAAACAGCACACAGTCTGGTTCTGAAGGGCAAGATAGCATTACTCCACATCTCCTTTGAGTACCCCACCATTCCTCTCAGGAGGTCACATGAGTCACATGGCATTCTACCATGCCCCTCAGGGTCCGCCACCACCCCCTTTCCAGAGTGAAGTACATGACCCATCTCCCTGGCCATAAAGATAGGTCCAGGGATGGGTATGCATTCTGGCTGATTCTCTCTGGGACCAGTGCTCCCAGAGCCACCATGCAATGAAGTTGATGAGACAACTGCTGAGGTCCCCCAACAGGAACCCTGAAACAAAGCCAACACAGAGGATAGCAGAGAACAGGAGGGACTGAGTCCCCATGCCATTGTTTGAGCCCTGGATGGAGACCTGCCTGAAGCCAGTTTACTCCCAGACTTCTCAGTTCTAGGAGCCAATGCATTCCCACTTCTGCTTAGCCCTATTTGAGTTGGGTTTTCTGTCATCTACAATCAAATTTTTCTGGTACCACAAACCTCTTTTCTGGAGACTTTAACCATTAAACTACTATTTATTGAGAACCTATTAAGTATCTGGTCTTAGACATAGACTGTGGGAGAGTAAAAAGTCTAAGGCATAAGTCCCTTTGCACCAGGAACTTCTGGTCTCATGGTAATGACATACCTGCCCTAGCTGCCCTGACTGCAAAAATAGCTAATACTAGAACCAGACAGAGAATATGTGCCAAATTCCAGAGGTGGGGAATGGCACGAACAGATGCTCAGATGCTAGCATGAAGAGAATCCATGAGTGAACCATGTGGTTAAGCTGGAGCTCTGGGTTGATGTCTTGTTTGGGTTTGCCCAGAAGAAACCCAGAGATAATGGTTCAGTGCAAATATTTTATTTGGGAGGTGATTCCTGGAAATACTGGTAGGGAAGTGAGGACAGGGAAAGGAAGGCAATAAGAGGGGCATTACCAAGCAAGTTACTGCCAAGGGCAACTGGAGCTCTTATCCTGTTGGGGGGTGCTAGGAGACAGTGTGGAACATGTCTGAGAATCATTCCCACCAAGGGGAAGGAGGCCCAGGCACTTATCCACAAACTCCCCACCCTCACTGGCTCCTGGCTTCTCCTGCCTGTTGCCAGAAAAGCCTTCAGGCAAGCAGGTACAAGTGCTAGTCCGACAGGGTCCGCGACAGTTACCAATCCACCTGCCTTTGCATCAAGCCAGGATTTCTCTGTCATGTCCCCAAGAGTGTCATGAAAGCCGGTCAGGTGTCCATGTCCCCTGGAGACGGATGGGGAATGGGAGAAGGGAGGTTTGGGAACAGGGGCGTACGTTTTTAACCCCAGAGCCCTAAAAGTGTTCCAACTGTCACACTGCAGAGACAGGGAGTGGATGCAGATCTGCCTAAGTCCTTCCCAGCTCTTCTGTTCTTTGATTCTGAATTAGGATTAAACTTCACCACATGGTGCCCCATATCTGCTCATCATGAGAAGCCCAGGTGAGCCATTTGCTAAGAGCCTTTGGGTTCATCTTTGCCCTCTGCCCAGCAGAATGGCTCAAATCCCACAATTATGGTTTTAAAATACTGCTGGCCTTGGACCAAGCACTTGTGGTTTTCTCATTTACGGTGCAGAATTAATGCTGATTTTTTGTTGGCAACCTGCTGTGTGCATGAAGCATTCCATGATTTACGCAGAGTACCCTTGTTTTATTACAAGAATCGAGGAAGAAATACACAAACTATACTAAAAATGTAGGTGACATGGGAATGTCATCACCGTTTAGGAACCACTTAAGTTAGAGGATTCTCACCAAGTGGGAGATCCCTCCTTCCTCTCTCTCTCCCTTCTCTCATTCAAGGAAGGGAGCTTAATGGAGCTCCTACTTTGTGCCAGGCAACGTGTAGATCCTTGGGATGCAGCAGTGCATAAAACCAAGCCCTGCTCTCATACATAAATGTAGATAAATAAGAAAATATTTTTTATTTTCATATATATACATATCAAATAGCAGTATGTATGTATGCATGCATGCATGTATGTTTGTGTGTGTGTGTGTGTGTGTGTGTGTGTGTATCCTGTTGAGGAAACAGCACACAGTCTGGCTCTGAAGGCCAAGATAGCAGTACTCCGCATCTCCTTTGAGTACTCCACACACACACACACACACCCACACACACACACACACACACACCAAAGAACAGGTTGCAATCAATGCTACAAAGAAAAATAAAAGCAGGGTAAGGGGAAATACAGTGATAGGGGTGTATGAGTATATTATTTGAAATTGGGCCCTCTGATTAGGTGGCATTTAAGTAGAGAGACCCAAGTGGCTGAAGGAAGTCAGGGATGAAGTTGTGTGGGTATATGGAGGCAGGGCATTGGCAACTGATTGGGAGCTTCTGCATGAAGAATGTAATACTAGTGGTACAACCAACACTTGAGTCATCAAGCTGCGGCCCTGCGTCTTCAGGGCCCAATGGCCTGGAGTAGGTAGGCGGGCAAGGCCGTAGAAGAAGACAGGCAGAGTATCACAGAGGCTTGAAGCAGGCAGGAGGAGCAAGATCCAGGCATCTTAGTCCATCAGGGGCTTGCAGGGGGTGGAACTGTGCCACAGGTCTAAGCCAGGCAGAGAAACAAGCTAAATGGCACCATGAAAAACTAATCAGCCAAATCCAGCCAACTGAGGAAGTGTAAATGTGGATTTTAAGGGAGTAAGTTCATTTTGTTAGTTTGGATCATGGCACAGTGATAATGCTTCAAAAACATCCTGATCAGGCAGAGCTACAAACTTCCTTATGATTGAATGGCAAAAGGGGTGTGGGGTTTGCTTTAAAATATTCCAGTAACAATAACTAAAAAAGGGGGCGAGGAGGAATAACTGAAACAAGCTGGCAAAATGTTGATATGGATATATGGATAATACATGTTGATATGTATGGATACATGGAAGTTCATTATAAAGTATGTGCACTTTATTGCATGTTTGGAAAATCCCACTAAAAATCTGTCTTTTGGGAAGGACAAGCTGAAGTTTAAGGGAAAGAACCTGGCTTTTGAATCAGGAAATTCACACTTCTAATGCACATGAAGACATGCTCAAACTCATGAGTAATCAGAGAAACGCAGATTAAAACAACATTGAGATATTAAATTGGCAAAAATGAGAAAGTGGAATACTAGTAATTACAGTCCGAGAAGTGGGTTGAAATGTAGGTTTTGCAGCCATCCTGGACAGCAACGTGGCCCTGCCTGCTTATGCGCACCCTAGCACCCTGGCATTTAGCACAGAGAAATTCTCCTGCAGGTGCACAGGCAAAATGTGTAACACTGTGTCCACTACAGCTTTATTAATGGCAGCAGAGAGTTGGAGACAACTATGTATCCATCTCTGGGAGAGTGGGTAGGGTGTAAAACGTGGGGGGTGCAATTCATGGAACACTATGCAGTAATCAGAAGCCACAGATTAGATAGCCCCATGGCAAGAATGGATCTTAAAGGTACAGAGTTGAAGGAAAATTAAAAAAAAAAAAAAAGATATATGCCATATATTCAAAATACAGACCCACAAAACATTCATTTGGAAGAAGACATAGATAAAAAATCTCCATGGAACACAGAAGAATGGGTTCCGAAGAGCAAGGATCAGCAAACTACAGCTCTCAGGCCAAATCTGCCCAAGGCCCGTTTTTGTAAATAAAGTTTTATTGGAACAGTCATGCTCATTCGATTACTGTCTATGGCTCACTATGATACAACAGCAGAGCTGAGAGGTTGTGACAGAGACCATATGGCCCCTAAAGCCTAAAATATTTAGTATCTAGTCCGCTACAGAAAAGAATTTGCTGACCCATGCCAAAGAAAGTAATGAATGGGGATAAAGTAGAATGCATACATAAATTAAACAAGAGGAACTTTACATGAATGAATGATAATGTGCCAGATATATATATTATCCCCTGCACCTGAGGTAAAAAAAAAAAAATAAATAAATAAATAAAATAAATCTAGGCTTGAGTTCTGTTAAGTAACGAGGAAAATGGGAAGTCACTTCCTGTCTGAGCCTCAGTTTTCACAATTGCAAAAATGGGGTAATTAATATCCACCTCAGAGGGATGAGGTGAGGATTCAAAGAAAATGTAATGTAATGTTACCTCATCACAGCAGATGCAGAGGGATGGGGAATTTGGCAACCTCCTATAACAAGGTACCACAGCAGTTACCATTGGTTAGATGTTGATTTAATTGATCTACACATGTAATGAGGCATATACTAAACATTTTACACATATCTTATTTAATCCTCACAAGTATACACTATGGAGTACTATTAATATCACGTCCACTTCACAGATGAGAAAATTGAGGCAACAAAAGTTAAGTAATGTACCCAGGGTCTCACAGCTGGGAACTGGTAAAATCTGTGTTGATTCAACACCTCCCCTCCCCACCAACCTCTTAGGTAGGTACTGCCATCACCATTTAACAGATGCAGAAACTGATGCTCAGAGATATGAAGTCACATACTGGCAGTGCCGGAGCCAGGATCCTGATTCAAGAATGGATGACGCCAAAGGTTGCACCCTTTCCTGCTCTATCATAATGCCTCCCTGAAACCCCATGGCCCAAACTACCATTTACTAGGAAAGCCCCCTTCACTTTCCCACACACTGAAGTGTATCATCCAACACAATATTCAAAGGGAAATCCAGGTTGGGTGCAGCCGGAGGCACAATTGTGTGGGTGTTTAGGCAGCCTAGTGTTGATTCCCTTCTTAAACCCCAACTCATTTCTGTTGGGTAATTTAAGGGAATGCTATCTGGTGTAACTAAGAAGTGGAAATTTAGAGAGGCAGAATAGAATCATAAGAAAAGTAGGTTTGGAGGAGAGAAAACTGGATCCTAGGCCAAGACATGAGAACTTAGAAAGTTGTTTTCAAACCTTGTTATGTTTGGGTTTGTTTCATGGCAAATGGAGATGCTTTCCAGCTCTAACCGGCTGTGATATATTCCCCTCCCACTTAAAAACAACCCCTAATAAGAATAATTCGTAAGGTACCTGATTTTGGCTAGCGACTATGCTGTTTTGCATGTATTATATAATTTTATACTTAACACACACACGAAGTAGATGCTATTATTCAAATTTTACAGATGACAAAAGAGATGTTAAATAACTTAATCGGTGGAACCAGGATTTGAATCCAAGTCTGTTTGAACCCAATGGTTCTCAACCCTAGAGGCATGTTAGAATCTACTGGGGAGCTTTTAAAATACCAATGCCTGGGCCCAAATCTAAATTTTGATTTGATTTATCTAAGGTGGCGGCCAGGCTGAGAACCACTGTTTTAACCATAATATAAAGCAGCCCAACAGAATATGGCAAACTGCTCATCTCTCATTCCAGGTCCAATCACAGAAATGCACAAAGGTGAATTAATACAGCTGTACAATAATAAACTAAGATGGCTTCATAGTGTGTGGTAAATGAGGATGCTCTTAAGCAACTAAATGTTGCTAACTCTCAGCTGCCCATACTAATTCATACTAAATGCAAATCAATATATTTGGCTTTGCAATGAAAAAAAAAAAAACAAACAAAATCTGGGTTTGAAAGGTGTAGCATTCTGGTAACATATAACTTTAGGTTGCTGGAGTTTCTTTCTTTTTTTAAAAGAAGATAAAAGTAATATAGATCAGGAAAATGAATCTGGCAATAAAACAAACAGCTCTTTAAAACTCCAGCCAACACTCTCACCCCATCAGGGGTAAGCTAACCTCCAAGCTGCAATGGCCTCATTGGTGGTCCAGAGAGTTATGGCATTTTTATGCTTTAGTTTATACCAGGGGAACTCTTTGCAAGGCCAAGGTCATTGAGAAAGGTCAAGGTGCAGTAGAGAGACTTGGATTTTTCCCCATTCAGTCCAGAATAAAAGGAAGTAACCCTTCAGCAAGTGAGTAGACCTACTTCTAGGTTTAAGCTGAAATTGGCACTTCATGTTAAAGGAGCATTTTGCAGCACTTAGCAGTCTAAAAATTTTTTTTCATCTGATATTAGCAGTGTCTCTATGACCTAATTTAATATCTCAGCCTTACTTTCTATATTGAGTAATAGAAATAATACCCAGGGTTCTTCCCAGGGTTGCTGTTAGGACTGAATGAGCTCTTCTGTGCCAATAAGTCCAGCACAGTGCCAGAAACAGAGGAGGGGCTCACTAAATATCAACTCTTTAACTTTCCTATGAATGTTATTAGTGGAAACAAGCCAAGACTCAAACATATCCTTGAGGGATCGTGGAGCTTTTTTCTTCTGAGAGTTCAAAAAGATTTGTTTTAAATACAATTTACAACTGTATCTCCACCATAAACCTTATTGATTAGGTTAGGCCTATGTGTCAAATAGCACAAGAGCACAAAAGACCTGTAGGTCAGGATGGGTTAAGTTATATTGTAATAGCAAAAAGCCCCGAAATTGCAGTGGCTTCTACAACGTAGATTTATTTTTCGCCCATCTCCATCTTGGGTCAGCAGGGGGCTCTACTCTGCACTGCCTCACTCTAGAACACGCCATGGTACAAAAGGAGAGAGAGCTCAAGGAACTGCATATTCACTGTGCTCTTAAGAGCTTCCACCCAGATGTGACCCTTGTCACTTCTGTTCAACCCCACTGGCTTCAGCCAATCACATGGCCCTACTTCAAAGGGGAAGTGCAATCCTACCGCGTGCCTGGAAACAGAACCAGAAATATTTGGAGAACGGCACTAATGACTTCCACAGGGGTCTCACAGTTCACAAAGCATGTGTCACAATGATTACCCAATTTAATTCTCATAATATTCAAGGAAGCAATTAATTAAATACAATAATTCAATTTATAAGGTATCAGCAAACACCAACAAAAACAGAAAACTAATATAAACACTTTGAGTAACTCTGTCCCCAATTTTGAGTGAAAGTGCCTCGGTGAATGAGTTGGAGGGTGTGACTCTGCTGGTGACTCATCTCAAGACTTGCCTACCACTGGAAGTACGTCTTCTATGAGCAGGATGCTCCTTTGGATAAAGATACTCTTTTTTGTACAGGTCTCTAAATGAAAACCAACTACATCAATTCTCAGCTTGAGAAACAGTGACTTTTCAATGAAAAACTGGCAAAATTTTTCTTCTCAAAACAGTCCAGGGGCAAGACGGCAGACTGGTGAGCTGTATGTTTTAGTTACTCCTCCAGGAAAGTAGGTAGAAAGCCAGGAACTGCGTGGACTGGACACCACAGAGCAATCTGACTTTGAGCATAATTCATACAACACTCATGAAAACGTGGAACTGCTGAGATCAGCAAAATCTGTAAGTTTTTGCGGCCAGGGGACCCGCGCCCCTCCCTGCTAGGCTCAGTCCCGTGGGAGGAGGGGCTGTCAGCTCCGGGAAGGAGAAGGGAGAACTGCAGTGGCAGCCCTTATCGGAATCTCATTCTACTGATCCAAACTCCAACCATAGATAGACTGAGACCAGACACCAGAGAATCTGAGAGCAGCCAGCCCAGCAGAGAGGAGACAGGCATAGAGAAAAAAAAACAACACGAAAAACTCCAAAATAAAAGCGGAGGATTTTTGGAGTTCTGGTGAACACAGAAAGGGGAAGGGCCCTGAGGCGCATATGCAAATCCCAAAGAAAAGCTGATCTCTCTGCCCTGTGGACCTTTCCTTAATGGCCCTGGTTGCTTTGTCTCTTAGCATTTCAATAACCCATTAGATCTCTGAGGAGGGCCCTTTTTTTTTTTTAACCCTTTTTTCTTTTTCTAAAACAATTACTCTAAGAAGCCCAATACAGAAAGCTTCAAAGACCTGCAATTTGGGCAGGTCAAGTCAAGAGCAGAACTAGGAGAGCTCTGAGACAAAACGCAATAATCCAGTGGCTGAGAAAATTCACTAAACACCACAACTTCCCAAGAAAAGGGGGGTGTCCGCTCACAGTCATCATCCTGGTGGACAGGAAACACTCCTGCCCATCGCCAGCCCCATAGCCCAGAACTGCCCCAGATAACCCAGTGTGACAGAAGTGCTTCAAATAACAGGCACACACCACAAAACTGGGCGTGGACATTAGCCTTCCCTGCAACCTCAGCTGATTGTCCCAGAGTTGGGAAGGTAGAGCAGTGTGAATTAACAAAGCCCCATTCAGCCATCATTTGAGCAGACTGGGAGCCTCCCTACACAGCCCAGCAGCCCAGAACTGCCCTGGGGGGACGGCACTCACCTGTGACATAGCACAGTCATCCCTCAACAGAGGACCTGGGGTGCACGGCCTGGAAGAGGGGCCCAATTGCAAGTCTCAGGAGCCATACGCCAATACCAAGGACTTGTGGGTCAGTGGCAGAGACAAACTGTGGCAGGACTGAACTGAAGGATTAGACTATTGCAGCAGCTTTAAAACTCTAGGATCACCAGGGAGATTTGATTGTTAGAGCCACCACTCCCCCATCCCTGACTGCCCAGAAACACGCCCCATATACAGGGCAGGCAACACCAACTACGCACGCAAGCTTGGTACACCAATTGGACCCCACAAGACTCACTCCCCCACTCACCAAAAAGGCTAAGCAGGGGAGAACTGGCTTGTGGAGAACAGGTGGCTCGTGGACGCCACCTGCTGGTTAGTTAGAGAAAGTGTACTCCACGAAGCTGTAGATCTGATAAATTAGAGATAAGGACTTCAATTGGTCTACAAATCCTAAAAGAACCCTATCAAGTTCAGCAAATGCCACGAGGCCAAAAACAACAGAAAATTATAAAGCATATGAAAAAACCAGACGATATGGATAACCCAAGCCCAAGCACCCAAATCAAAAGACCAGAAGAGACACAGCACCTAGAGCAGCCACTCAAAGAACTAAAGATGAACAATGAGACCATAGTACGGGAGACAAAGGAAATCAAGAAGACCCTAGAAGAGCATAAAGAAGACATTGCAAGACTAAATAAAAAAATGGATGATCTTATGGAAATTAAAGAAACTGTTGACCAAATTAAAAAGATTCTGGACACTCATAGTACAAGACTAGAGGAAGTTGAACAGCGAATCAGTGACCTCGAAGATGACAGAATGGAAAATGAAAGCATAAAAGAAAGAATGGGGAAAAAATTGAAAAAATCGAAATGGACCTCAGGGATATGATAGATAATATGAAACGTCCAAATATAAGACTCATTGGTGTCCCAGAAGGGGAAGAAAAGGGTAAAGGTCTAGGAAGAGTATTCAAAGAAATTGTTGGGGAAAACTTCCCAAATCTTCTAAACAACATAAATACACAAATCATAAATGCTCAGCGAACCCCAAATAGAATAAATCCAAATAAACCCACTCCGAGACATATACTGATCACACTGTCAAACACAGAAGAGAAGGAGCAAGTTCTGAAAGCAGCAAGAGAAAAGCAATTCACCACATACAAAGGAAACAGCATAAGACTAAGTAGTGACTACTCAGCAGCCACCATGGAGGCAAGAAGGCAGTGGCACGATATATTTAAAATTCTGAGTGTGACAAATTTCCAGCCAAGAATACTTTATCCAGCAAAGCTCTCCTTCAAATTTGAGGGAGAGCTTAAATTTTTCACAGACAAACAAATGCTGAGAGAATTTGCTAACAAGAGACCTGCCCTACTGCAGATACTAAAGGGAGCCCTACAGACAGAGAAACAAAGAAAGGACAGAGAGACTTGGAGAAAGGTTCAGTACTAAAGAGATTCGGTATGGGTACAATAAAGGATATTAATAGACAGAGGGGAAAAATATGACAAACATAAACCAAAGGATAAGATGGCTGATTCAAGAAATGCCTTCACGGTTATAACGTTGAATGTAAATGGATTAAACTCCCCGATTAAAAGATATAGATTCGCAGAATGGATCAAAAAAAATGAACCATCAATATGTTGCATACAAGAGACTCATCTTAGACACAGGGACACAAAGAAACTGAAAGTGAAAGGATGGAAAAAAATATTTCATGCAAGCTACAGCCAAAAGAAAGCAGGTGTAGCAATATTAATCTCAGATAAAATAGACTTCAAATGCAGGGATGTTTTGAGAGACAAAGAAGGCCACTACGTACTAATAAAAGGGGCAATTCAGCAAGAAGAAATAACAATTGTAAATGTCTATGCACCCAATCAAGGTGCCACAAAATACATGAGAGAAACACTGCAAAACTAAAGGAAGCAATTGATGTTTCCACAATAATTGTGGGAGACTTCAACACATCACTCTCTCCTATAGATAGATCAACCAGACAGAAGACCAATAAGGAAACTGAAAACCTAAACAATCTGATAAATGAATTAGATTTAACAGACATATACAGGACATTACATCTCAAATCACCAGGATACACATACTTTTCTAGTGCTCATGGAACTTTCTCCAGAATAGATCATATGCTGGGACATAAAACAAGCCTCAATAAATTTAAAAAGATTGAAATTATTCAAAGCACATTCTCTGACCACAATGGAACACAATTAGAAGTCAATAACCATCAGAGACTTAGAAAATTCACAAATACCTGGAGGTTAAACAACACACTCCTAAACAATCAGTGGGTTAAAGAAGAAATAGCAAGAGAAATTGCTAAATATATACAGACGAATGAAAATGAGAACACAACATACCAAAACCTATGGGATGCAGCAAAAGCAGTGCTAAGGGGGAAATTTATAGCACTAAATGCATATATTAAAAAGGAAGAAAGAGCCAAAATCAAAGAACTAATGGATCAACTGAAGAAGCTAGAAAATGAACAGCAAACCAATTGTAAACCAAGTAGAAGAAAAGAAATAACAAGGATTAAAGCAGAAATAAATGACATAGAGAACAAAAAAACAATAGAGAGGATAAATATCACCAAAAGTTGGTTCTTTGAGAAGATCAACAAGATTGACAAGCCCCTAGCTAGACTGACAAAATCAAAAAGAGAGAAGACCCATATAAACAAAATAATGAATGAAAAAGGTGACATAACTGCAGATCCTGAAGAAATTAAAAAAATTATAAGAGGATACTATGAACAACTGTATGGCAACAAACTGGATAATGTAGAGGAAATGGACAATTTCCTGGAAATATATGAACAACCTAGACTGACCAGAGAAGAAATAGAAGACCTCAACCAACCCATCACAAGCAAAGAGATCCAATCAGTCATCAAAAATCTTCCTACAAATAAATGCCCAGGGCCAGATGGCTTCACAGGGGAATTCTACCAAACTTTCCAGAAAGAACTGACACCAATCTTACTCAAACTCTTTCAAAACATTGAAGAAAATGGAACACTACCTAACTCATTTTATGAAGCTAACATCAATCTAATACCAAAACCAGGCAAAGATGCTACAAAAAAGGAAAACTACCGGCCAATCTCCCTAATGAATATAGATGTAAAAATACTCAAAAAAATACTTGCAAATCGAATCCAAAGACACATTAAAAAAATCATACACCATGACCAAGTGGGGTTTATTCCAGGCATGCAAGGATGGTTCAACATAAGAAAATCAATCAATGTATTACAACACATTAACAAGTCAAAAGGGAAAAATCAATTGATCATCTCAATAGATGCTGAAAAAGCATTTGACAAAATCCAACATCCCTTTTTGATAAAAACACTTCAAAAGGTAGGAATTCAAGGAAACTTCCTCAACATGATAAAGAGCATATATGAAAAACCCACAGCCAGCATAGTACTCAATGGTGAGAGACTGAAAGCCTTCCCTCTAAGATCAGGAACAAGACAAGGATGCCCGCTATCACCACTGTTATTCAACATTGTGCTGGAAGTGCTAGCCAGGGCAATCCGGCAAGACAAAGAAATAAAAGGCATCCAAATTGGAAAAGAAGAAGTAAAACTGTCATTGTTTGCAGATGATATGATCTTATATCTAGAAAACCCTGAGAAATCGACAATACAGCTACTAGAGCTAATAAACAAATTTAGCAAAGTAGCGGGATACAAGGTTAATGCACATAAGTCAGTAATGTTTCTATATGCTAGAAATGAACAAACTGAAGAGACACTCAAGAAAAAGATACCATTTTCAATAGCAACTAAAAAAATCAAGTACCTAGGAATAAACTTAACCAAAGATGTAAAAGACCTATACAAAGAAAACTACATAACTCTACTAAAAGAAATAGAAGGGGACCTTAAAAGATGGAAAAATATTCCATGTTCATGGATAGGAAGGCTAAATGTCATTAAGATGTCAATTCTACCCAAACTCATCTACAGATTCAATGCAATCCCAATCAAAATTCCAACAACCTACTTTGCAGACTTGGAAAAGCTAGTTATCAAATTTATTTGGAAAGGGAAGATGCCTCGAATTGCTAAAGACACTCTAAAAAAGAAAAACGAGGTGGGAGGACTTACACTCCCTGACTTTGAAGCTTATTATAAAGCCACAGTTGCCAAAACAGCATGGTACTGGCACAAAGATAGACATATAGATCAATGGAATCGAATTGAGAATTCAGAGATAGACCCTCAGATCTATGGCCGACTGATCTTTGATAAGGCCCCCAAAGTCACTGAACTGAGTCATAATGGTCTTTTCAACAAATGGGGCTGGGAGAGTTGGATATCCATATCCAAAAGAATGAAAGAGGACCCCTACCTCACCCCCTACACAAAAATTAACTCAAAATGGACCAAAGATCTCAATATAAGAGAAAGTACCATAAAACTCCTAGAAGATAATGTAGGAAAACATCTTCAAGACCTTGTATTAGGTGGCCACTTCCTAGACTTTACACCCAAAGCACAAGCAACAAAAGAGAAAATAGAAAAATGGGAACTCCTCAAGCTTAGAAGTTTCTGCACCTCAAAGGAATTTCTCAAAAAGGTAAAGAGGCAGCCAACTCAATGGGAAAAAATTTTTGGAAACCATGTATCTGACAAAAGACTGATATCTTGCATATATAAAGAAATCCTACAACTCAATGACAATAGTACAGTTGGCGCAATTATAAAATGGGCAAAAGATATGAAAAGACAGTTCTCTGAAGAGGAAATACAAATGGCCAAGAAACACATGAAAAAATGTTCAGCTTCACTAGCTATTAGAGAGATGCAAATTAAGACCACAATGAGATACCATCTAACACCGGTTAGAATGGCTGCCATTAAACAAACAGGAAACTACAAATGCTGGAGGGGATGTGGAGAAATTGGAACTCTTATTCACTGTTGGTGGGACTGTATAATGGTTCAGCCACTCTGGAAGTCAGTCTGGCAGCTCCTTAGAAAACTAGATATAGAGTTACCATTCGATCCAGCGATTGCACTTCTCGGTATATACCCGGAAGATCGGGAAGCAGTGAAACGAACAGATATCTGCACGCCAATGTTCATAGCAGCATTATTCACAATTGCCAAGAGATGGAAACAACCCAAATGTCCTTCAACAGATGAGTGGATAAATAAAATGTGGTATATACACACGATGGAATACTACGCGGCAGTAAGAAGGAACGATCTCATGAAACATATGACAACATGGATGAACCTTGAAGACATAATGCTGAGCGAAATAAGCCAGGCACAAAAAGAGAAATATTATATGCTACCACTAATGTGAACTTTGAAAAATGTAAAACAAATGGCTTATAATGTAGAATGTAGGGGAACTAACAATAGAGAGTAATTAAGGAAGGGGGAACAATAATCCAAGAAGAACAGATAAGCTATTTAACGTTCTGGGGATGCCGAGGAATGACTATGGTCTGTTAATTTCTGATGGATATAGTAGGAGCAAGTTCACAGAAATGTTGCTATATTAGGTAACTTTCTTGGGGTAAAGTAGGAACATGTTGGAAGTTAAGCAGTTATCTTAGGTTAGTTGTCTTTTTCTTACCCCCTTGTTATGGTCTCTTTGAAATGTTCTTTTATTGTATGTTTGTTTTCTTTTTAACTTTTTTTTCATACAGTTGATTTAAAAAAGAAGGGAAAGTTAAAAAAAAAAAAAAGAAAAACAAGGAAAAAAAAAAGATGTAGTGCCCCCTTGAGGAGCCTGTGGTGAATGCAGGGGTATTCGCCTACCCCACCTCCACGGTTGCTAACATGACCACATACATAGGGGACTGGTGGTTTGATGGGTTGAGCCCTCTACCACAGGTTTTACCCTTGGGAAGACGGTTGCTGCAAAGGAGAGGCTAGGCCTCCCTATGGTTGTGCCTAAGAGTCTCCTCCTGAATGCCTCTTTGTTGCTCAGATGTGGCCCTCTCTCTCTGGCTAAGCCAACTTGAAAGGTGAAATCACTGCCCTCCCCACTACGTGGGATCAGACACCCAGGGGAGTGAATCTCCCTGGCAACGTGGAATATGACTCCCGGGGAGGAATGTAGACCCGGCATCGTGGGACGGAGAACATCTTCTTGACCAAAAGGGGGATGTGAAAGGAAATGAAATAAGCTTCAGTGGCAGAGAAATACCAAAAGGAGCCGAGAGGTCACTCTGGTGGGCACTCTTACGCACACTTTAGACAACCCTTTTTAGGTTCCAAAGAATTGGGGTAGCTGGTGGTGGATACCTGAAACTATCAAACTACAACCCAGAACCCATGAATCTCGAAGACAGTTGTATAAAAATGTAGCTTATGAGGGTGACAATGGGATTGGTAAAGCCATAAGGACCACACTCCACTTTGTCTAGTTTATGGATGGATGAGTAGAAAAATAGGGGAAGGAAACAAACAGACAAAGGTACCCAGTGTTCTTTTTTACTTCAATTGCTCTTTTTCACTCTAATTATTATTCTTGTTATTTTTGTGTGTGTGCTAATGAAGGTGTCAGGGATTGATTTGGGTGATGAATGTACAACTATGTAATGGTACTGTGAACAATCGAAAGTACGATTTGTTTTGTATGACTGCGTGGTATATGAATATATCTCAATAAAATGAAGATATAAAAAAAGAAAAAAAAAACAAAAAAAAACATACACACATGCTTCCAATAAAATTTGAAATATGTAACTGCAAAAAAAAAAAAAAAAAAGGGAAGATTTTGAGAAACTTATTAATGTTTGTGCCAGTTTGAATATATTATGTCCCCCAAAACACCATAATCTTTGATGTAATCTTATGTGGGCACATGTATCGGTGTTGATTAGATTGTAATTCTTCGAGTGTTTCCATGGAGATGCAACCTCCCAACTGTAGGTGATAACTCTGAGTGGATAGTTTCTATGTAGGTGTGGCCCTGCACATTCAGCATGGGCCTTGATTAGTTTACTCAAGCACTATATAAGCTCAGACAGAAGGAGCGAGCTTGCTACAGCCAAGAGGGACACTTTGAAGAATGCACAGGAGCTGAGAGAGGAGCTGCAAATGAGAGACAGTTTGAAGGTGGCCATTGAAAGCAGACTCTTGCTCCAGAGAAGCGGAGCAAGGACAGAGACCCCAAGAGCAACTGAGAGTGACATTTTGAAGAGGAGCTGCAGCCTAGAGAGGAACATCCTGGGAAAAAGCCATTTTGAAACCAGAACTTGGAGCAGATGCCAGCCACGTGCCTTCGCAGCTAACAGAGGTTTTCCGGACGCCATTGGCCATCCTCCAGTGAAGGTACTCAATTGTTGATGCGTTACCTTGGACACTTTATGGCCTTAAGACTGTAACTGTGTATTCAAATAAACCCCCTTTTATAAAAGCCAAAAAAAAAAAAAAAAAGTAGTACAGGGTAACTTGAGGGACTGACAGCAGGGGTGGCCAGGTGGTTCTCTCTGATGAGGGGATAGTTGTGTGAAGACCCAAGCATGGTAAGGAGCTGGCCATGCAAAGATCTGGCAGAACATTCCAGGCAGAGGAGATGGCAAGAGCCAAGCCTTTGAGGTGGGAATGGGCTTGGTATTGGGGAAAAGCAGCACGAAGGTTCCAGACTCATGGGTGGTGGAGGTGAGGGGAGGCATGGGCAGGAGAGAGGGGGTAAGAGCAGGCTCCCAGGCTTGCTGCAAGCCTTCAGGTGAGGGAGCCCAGGGGCCAGGAAGTGACCAGAGGCCTCGCCATGGAGGGTCTGCCCGGGTGTGGAGAATGGAAGCCCACTTGGGCTCAGGCCTACCAGGTGGGGGGCAGGTACTCCGGGGGGCTTCCTGGGTCCCTGACTGAGACCCACCTTCCCCCTGGACACATGGATCCAGGCACAAAGTGGGGTGAGTCTGGAGCTGAACATGTCTCTCCCATCATCTCAACGTCCTTCCCAGCCATCAGTGGGGATCCCCCAGGTCTGAAACCAGGGGACCATAAGAAACCTATCCCTGCTCCCAGAAGGTGACTGAGAACAAAGAGGCCGGAGGCTCAATCCCCCAACACTGCTTCTGACAGATGGATTCCATCTGCAGGGGCTGCTGGTCTCTGGACTGGAGGGGGCAACCCTCAGAGTTGGGGTGAGGTGGGTCTGGAGGCTTGCCCAGCTGAGGCTTGCCTCTTGTTCCTGGTGTGTGTATGTGTGTGTGTGTTTGTGAGTGTGTGTAAAGGGGGCCTGGGTGGGTGTGGGTTGATGGGATTTATTCATTCTTTCAGCAAATATTTATTGGGCACCTGCTCTATGCTGGGGATTGTTCTAGGCCCTGGAGATACCATGGCAATGATGATAAATATATACATACCTAAGATAAGCTCGGGTTGTGATGAGTCCTCTGAAGAAAATAATACAAGATTCATGGAGCAAAATGATGGGGTGGGGTAAGGAGCATTTCAGATAAGGCGGTCAGGGAAGGCTTTACTTTGAGGAGGTGGCAGTTGAGAGCTGGGCTTGAGAGCTCACCAGCCATGTGACATCAGGAGGAAGAGTGTGCCAGAGGGGCTAGCAAAGGCACTGAGGTGGGAAAAGGCTGCGTGTTAAGCTGGGTGGCTGGAGCAGAGAAAATGGGGGTGGAGGTTGGGGTGGGGGGGAGAGGAGAGCAGATGAAGCGGGGCCTCTGTGCCAGTTTGGATGTACTATGTCTTCCCAAATGCCATGTTCTTTAAGGCAGTCTTGGGTGGGGGGGCTGACGTATTAGTGTTGATTAGGTTGGAATCTTTGGATTAGGCTGTTTCCATGGATATGTGACCCACCCAACTGTGGGTAATACCTTTGATTCGATTATTTCCATGGAGGTGTGGCCCTGCCCATTCAGTGTGGGTCTTGATTAGTTTACTGGAGCCCTATAAAAGCTCACAAACAGAAGGAACTCAGAGTGCTGCAGCCAAGATAGACGTTTTGGAGATGGCTGTTGAAAGCAGACTTTTGCTGATGCTTTGGAGGTACTAGCCCAGAGTTTGCCCTGAGAAGCTAAGCCCAGAGACATTTTGGAGAACGCCACTTTGAAATGCAACCTAGGAGCAAGGAGAAGGCACATGGCCTTCCCAGCTAACAGAGGTTTTCCGGACGCCAACGGCCTTTCTCCACTGAAGATATACTCATATTGGTGCCTTGGTTTGGACACTTTTATGGCTATAGAACTGTAAATTTGTAGCCAAATAAACCCCTTTTATAAAAGCCAAAAACAAACAAACAAACAAAAAAAACAGTCCAGAATGCATCTCTAAGACAACATCTTCTTAGAGAGATTTAATTAGGACTACATAAGATTTTTGCCTTAAAGGCTGTCTTTAAGAGTCTGAACCCTGGTTGAGACATCACTCCATGTTATCTTTCTCTAAAAGATGAGAGAATGAACAGATGCTCATGGTCAGGTAACAAGGACACTGGGCAAGGAAGGGGCTCAAAAGTAGGTCCTCTGAAAAACAAGGTGGGGATGGGGGGAGGGGGATAATACGGGTGTTCTTTTTAACTTTTATTTTTTATTCTTATTTTTAGTTTTTCTGGTACAAGGAAAATGTTCATAAAATTGATTGGGGTAATGAATGCACAACTCTGATGGTACTGTAAACAACTGATTGTACACTTTGGATGACTACATGGTATGTGAACATATCTCAATAAAATTGAATTTAAAAAAAAAAAAAGTAGGTCCTCTGGCTCAAAATCTTCATCTCCTCAAGACAAGTCCTACCCACTGTGAAGGGAGATGCAGCTCAAGAACTGTGTGGCTCTCCCTGTCTGGCCCTTGGCTCAGTATTTCAGCTACCTCTTCCACAGTGAAGATAAAAATAGTGTGAAGCAGGAAATAAAAAACAGTCTTCACTTTTCTCAGTTAACCCTGGGTGAAAATGTTTTGGTTTCGAAGCTTGACCACTGGTTGTCAGGTTTCAGGGGGAAAGAAAATAAAGAGAGTGTCTGTCAATCCCATTTCATTATGCCAATAGAACTTGTGAGATTTGCTAAACGATAGAAAATCCTTTGCCCTAAGTATGTCAGTATGTCAAGAAAAGCTTACTAAACTCTCACTGATCTGACTACATCAACAAATATTTACCTTTTCTACTTTTGTACATAGTTATTAGAAGGTACAGTGATATGACTTCAATTCTTTCTCTTAAAGATGAACAGGGAGGTGGGAAAGTGGTCACTTCTACATCCAGCCATTCTGGAGACAGATAACCTGAAAGCTTTCCTGCCACAAAACACGAGGAAATCCAGAAGAAAATACATCTCTAAATGTGTAACTGAGCTTGACAAGAAACAGGGGAAACCTCCAGAATAGAGATGGGAGGAGAACTGAAAGTTCAAACAGTACGGATGACATCACCAAGGGTGTGCTTTTAGATTGGCCAAACTTGGACAGGGGCAGAAGGATAGGGGAAAGGGGTAGAGCAGAACTGAAATTTCTAGATAAGGCCTGGGCCTTCAAAGGGCTCGCCCCAGGTGGTACAGGGATGTGACAACAAAATTAGTCCCTGTACTGGCTGGAAGGTCAGGGTGGGGTAGATTAAGGGAAATAACATGCTACGGAGAGAAAGTTAATGGGCTTTACAGCTTGCCCCCACCCCACACCTTGGACAGGGTTACACATCCTCACAGCACCTCATTTTCCTTTGCTGGGTTATGAAGAATTGATGAATTAATGTATGTCAAGTGCTTAGCACAGTACCTGGTACATAAAGTAAGAGTTTGAAAATGGCTGTGGTAAATCAAAACGGGAAATGTTTTTTTCCCTCGAGTTCAACCGATTTTTCCTTAAGAAAGCTAAGAAATGGTAGGTAGGCATCATCTTCAAATTCAATGAAAAAAGAAATAAACTTCACTTCTAGGTGTAAAAAACCAAAATTCCACAGCCTTATCAGATACTAATCAAGTGATTTTTAAAAATAATCTGAAATTAGCAAAGGTCTACATTTCCTCCAATTAAATGACTGAAATAACACTTAAAAATATTCTTTTGATAACCATCACCCATGTTTTATATCCTCATGCTCTTAAATGCCACAGGCATAAGTTCAAAATCAGTTTATTTGGGGAAAGCAGGAAATCCAGTGGAATTATAAACAGCCACCGGGTATATACTGCATGAGGGAAAAGTCCTCGCTTGGAATAAGGAGACAAAATAAACTGAACGATCATGAACAAAACCTGGGTTATCTCTAGGCCTTCGTTTTCTTTGAAAATGACTTCACAGGCCCCTTCCAGCACTTTCTCTGATTTTATGAGTTATTCCAATTGCATCAGAAACAACCCACTTGGCCTTCCCATTCCACATAAACAGAATACTGTATTATTTGAAGAGCTTCAAAGGGGCAAATTCTTGTTTTGAATTTTAACTGCTAAGGTTAACTCTTCTCTTTCAAAAATCAAAAAGGTTGAATCATCAGAGGATAAAACCCATCACCACTGCAAACCAAAGTGGATTTTCAACCTAGTAGAAAATCTGAGTTGACAAAGCATGAAAAAATTAGCTCAAATAGCTACTACCTTCCTCTACAGTGTCCTGGTAAATGCTTAGTGGTTTAAGTGCTTCTTGTTTATGCTGCAGGAACCAATGAGACTGGAAACACGAATGTGGTATCTCTGAAAACTAGAATCATCATCCGAAAGGGATGTGGTCTTCTTCAAAGAGAAATAACACAATCGAAAAATTACACATTCATAATCAGAATCGTTTAATTGTTTTAACGGGTTTCTTGTTTTTAATAAATCAACAACTGTCAATTAGGTGTTTGCAAATTTCTATTTTTTATCATCACTGGATTGATACACAATCTTAGGTGATATTTCTCCCTGTACACATACAGTTTAAAGACATTTTCCAAATAACTTTTGACATGTAGCAGAACATAGGGAAAAAATCACTTAAGAAATCAAATCCTATAGTAATGGAAACACTTTAACCACGGTATTCACATATGTGACTGTGGATCCCAAATGCTTATCTAAACAGAGGCAATGCAATTAAACCACCCTTCATTCAAAACTGTGTCAGAAGGCAACTATCCTATTTATTAGCCACTTATAAGTTATGAAAACACTATTTCATAGCCTGTCACTGTATTTCTTTTAACCCTCCAGCACTAGGATTCTGGATTTCCTTAACACTAAGGGCTTATCTCAAACGCTTTAGTGCAGAACAGCAAAAAAAACTCAGAAATTAGGTGATGACTTGGAAATAGGGTGGGAAAAAGCCACTTATCTGTTTTTCTAATTTTTCTATTTCCTAATAAAGAACAAAACTTTAAACACTAAGTACAAAAATAAATTTAATAGGTCTAGAAATCTCTCTGAAACTCAATGACCATGGATTCCTAAGTGGAAAAACTCTTAAGTCACTACTTAGATCTTTTTATTGTTTAGATAAATAATTCAATAATACAATGAAACCAATATTTATAACTAAGTAAACAAAAATTGGCGAAAGACATGCAATATTCCTTTTCATAATGAAAATGAGTTTAAAAGAAAAAGGATTCCCTAGATCTGAAACCTACAGAAAAGCCATCAGTATTACTTTTTAATGTAAATAGCATGTTAACTTCCTTACTTATACAATTTAAATGCTATTATTAAAAGAAACTATTGAAGAAAAACTAGTGTATGCCAAATAGTTCAAAAAGTTCTCTTAAGCCTAACCACCTGCTCCTGCTTGTCTAGCTGTGCCCAAACCCCCTCATGAGACTAAAAAGGAAGGTCAAAAAGAATAAAGATCTTCCCTAGGAACTTGAACTGGATCTTTAGTAGGTGTACAAGCTTACATTAATACAATTAAACTCAGGAAAATGATTACACAGACCAGTCAAATATAAAGCTTTAAGAATTTTTAGGTCAATAGTTTACAAAAAGAATCTTCAGCATGTTATTTTTATACTAAGCAGAACTATGACTATACGCTAAAAAGGAACTATACTGAAGTAATCTTTTACACTATGACAATTCAGAGATGAGATTCTACTCATTTCTTTTATAACTTACTGCCCAAATTTATTCCTTAAATTTAAAATGTTTCCCCTCTTAAGATTAGAACTGGTAAATTCTGTGTATTAAAGCCTAGGTTCTTTGATAAGGTACTAAATAGTGATAGTGACATAGAATATATGAAATACTTCCCAGCATTTAACCTTAGCGATTCTACCTCTTCATATAATCTCAAATAAGACAACATACCACTGTCATCATTAAAATCAACTTCCATTCATCAATGATTTTAAATAAGTCATTCTCTATTGATAGTATGCCTAATTTTACCCTGATCATGTGCTGGATTTGGTTAAGACCAAATTTCTACTTTGAATTGTGCAACAATTCCTTGTTTTGAATAGCAAACCTATAGGCTGAAATGAAGACACCTTTCAGCCAAGACATCAAAATGCAGAACATGTTCACCACTGCCAATAACCAAGAGTCACAGGGGCACAAGAAACTCCAGTTACTAAATGGGTTAATGGATACAGGTACTATCCAAATCCAAACACAGAGTACGTTAAACCCTAGGTTCAAATAAAGTAGTATTTGCTTTTAAACGGCATGATCTTAAAGACTGTACAACTATTCTCTGTGTCTACTATACCCACCTTCTGTTTTCAGTTCCCAGGTACAAAGCTGAAGAATCTGAGGTGACAGAATTACTAGCAAAATCCTATCTAAACATGCCCTTGATTTAAGGCAACCCCTTTGACAAACTCTTGCTTACTCACCATCAAGCCATTTTTCAGGCCTCCTTCATACATCACATTTCACTCAAGCCTGAACTTGATCCATGTCCCATTGATATCAACAGATACCACATACTTCCTCAGAGTAAGAAGGTCATTTAACTTGAGGTACCTTAAACCTTCCTTTTCCTTCCTCACTCTGCTCTTTGTAAGAGTTTGCTCTTTATTTCGAAAGTTAGCACAGTGCAAATCTTTCCTAAGACTGGTCTAAGTTCTGCCTAAACATCCCTTATCTTTAAAAAAAAAATGGTGTCCCTACTCTTGGTCTCATTCCTTAGAAAATGGCCATGACTGCGCCATGCTAAATAAACTTCAGATAGGCCTGCTCTGCCAGATACATGCAGATTTTGAAAATTTCATGTGAAATATCTCCATTTTTAAACACTGGCCCTAATTAGTTTGAAACACCATGTAAAGCACCAGGCACAGGCTGCACTGGGCCTTTGGCTACCTGCTTGAAGAAAAAATGGATTAAATTGGACTTCATCAAAATTTTAAAGTTCTGCTTTTTGAAAGACACTTAAGAAAATGAAAAGACAGACTAAAAAATTTGCAAAACACACATCGCATAAAGGATTTGGATCTAGAATACATAAAAAACAAACTCAACAATAAAACTAATTATAAAGACAGTGAAAGATGTGACTGGTCACATCATCAGAAAGATACAAATGGTAGAAGTTATCAGTGAAATGCACAATGAAACCACAATGAGATACAACTACTTACTAAAATCTAAAAACAAAAATAGATCACTATAAAGTGCTGGTGAGGATGCAGAGCAACTGAAACACCCACACATTGCTGATGGGACAGCAAATAGCCACTCTGAGAAACTGACTGGCAGTTTCTAATAAAGTTCAACATATACTTACTATACAACCTTGCAATCTCATCCCCCTAGGTATCTTACCCCAAAGAAATAAAAATATTATGTCCACATAAAGACCTGTATGAAAATAGCTGTATTCATGATAGCCAAAAGTTAGAAATAACCCAACTTTTTAGCAAGTGCTAAATACACAAAATGATACATACACAGAATGGGATACCACTTAGCAATAAAAAAGGAATATACTGATATATGCAGATGGATATATCTTAAAAGCATTATGCTGAGTGAAAGCTAGACACACATAGTGTGATTCCATTTATGACTTTCTGAAAAAGGCAGAACTAAAGAACACAAAACGTTCAGGGGTTGCCAAGCACTTGGGGTTTAGGGAAGGGGCAGGAGGTAGCTTTTGGGGGTTGATGAAAATGTTGTATATGACGATTTGGTGATGATTATACAACTGAACATATCTGTCAAACCTCAAATGGTAGACCTAAAAAGTAAAAATTACTTTCTGCAAAGTATACCTCAATAAAGTAGAAATTTAAAAGCTGTCACTGAACCTTGGCTCTTGACCTAAAATGCTGTTAATCTCAGACTGTTGTCGAAATCCTAATCGTTTAAAGCCTGACTGAATTACTACCTCCTCCACTGATTATTTTTCTGAATTTTCTTGATTATTTATTCTGAAGCTGCAAATGGCTGCCCAGAATCCAATGTGAAGAGTTTAAAAAAGAAAAAATTAAAATTTCAGTAGGGAGATTTCACTTATAAATTTGGAGTTCCAGTATTTTGAAATGCCATAGCCCTCACCATGTCCAATGTCTCACACTTGTCCACTTCAATTACCTGGCTTTTATTTACATCACTTTCCTGGCAGCTGTAGGGATGAGTTTTCAATACCTGCTAAATCTAACTGATCCTTCCTTTCTGGTTTCTAATAGCTGTTTATATCTTTCTTACAACATTCATCACATCTTGCTTTAAATTACAAATCTCTGTGTACGTTTTTTAACCCCAATCAGACCATAATTTGAGGACAAGTTCCCTAACTCGTCAATCACTTTTATAGCCCTACACAATGCCTCAAGTTGGTGCTTAATAAAATGAATAATGTTCAGAACACCTCCAAACAATTCATACAGAACTTCTAAGAAGGAATACCACTAACAAGTAAAATAAAACTGCTCATTGAAAAATGTTTAAAAAAAATATGAAGTTACATGAATGCAGTTTTTTGAGTTCTCAGTCAGGTTCAATTTAGCAGTCTACTATTAATTATAAATGAAGAACTTACAAGAAATAAGAAATAGCACCATTCAAACGGGATAAAATAAACCCAGATATTAATAAAAAAAATAAAAACTTCCAAACATATGTAGCTCTCAGGTTTGACGTAAACTGAGGCGATCATTAGAAACGGAGGTGGCTAGAGCTCCTTTTGTTAGGTTGAGTCCCCAAACCCCTAGATATCCAGATAAGCCAGAGAATTCAATGAGTAAATATGAAAGTATCCATGATCTAGGCAGTGCTATACCAACATAAGTAATTAAAAGTCACTGCAGTAACATGCAGCTCTCAATAAATACATTTTTGTTGTCAATAAGACAAGATGAACTAACTACTTGACCACTTGTGCAATGGTTACCTATGGAGCCATTTTATCCATAAGGCCCCATAAATACAATAGGGCATGAGACTTTTTTTTTAAGGACCAATAAAAATGTCTGAGACCAACTGCTTTCTCTAATACAAAGAAAAAAATGTAAAATTCAAATAGTTAAATAAATATCCACCAAACTACAGTCAACTTTATTGTTGAATATAACATTGAGATTAATGAGCCAAAAGTGTGATATGGTTGCCTGAAAGGTTTCAAAGACACATCAGATCCCCTGGGAAATACAAGTTTCACTGCAATCTGCCATTTAGATCATAGTACTGGCCACAAACTAGAGAACACCTGGACGAGGTTAAGGAGGAATGTTCAGGATAGCTAGAAACCATGCCAAACTGTAAGGTTGAGGGGGAAAGAAGGCAGTCTAACATATTCAGCCTACAGAGAAGTAGGGAAGATCTGACATTCAAATAGCTAAGTGACCATCAAACAGAAGAAGAAATATTTGGCCTTATCTAACAAACTTCACTCTAGAAGGAAGAAATAGAATCATTAAAGTCCCAAAGGAAAAAGATCTTAAGCGCAGCATTTTTATAAATAACTATAAAGCCACCTTCAGGAATTATTTTCCTTAAAGAATCTGGGCAGAAGTGAAGGCCATTAAAATTATCTAGGGGATGAATGTACAACTATGTGATGATACTGGGAACCACTGATTGTATACTTTGGATAGACTGTATGGTGTGAATATATATCTCAATAAAATTGCATTAAAGATTATTCATGAGAAACTCAAGTGTTTGCAGGTATCGTATAAACCTAAAATTATATGTGTAAGTCATATGCTACATTAAAAAGTTCAGCGCAGAATGCTTTGTTTTCTTGGAATTTTAGCTAAATGGGTTTATCATAGGGCATGGCATGCTTTATCCTGCCCCATTCCTCCTAAGTTGCATTCATTTCCTCACCCTTTGCAGGGTCAATGGTTCTAATTGCTAATGATGGTGTTCCATCTTTACCCCTTACTAAAAAACAAAAAACAGCTGAAGGCAGGTGTCCACTTCAGAAAATCTTCAAGAGCTTTTGAGTATTATCATTGAAGGGAATTTCAAACATTAATTTTCTCATTCTGTACCTAAAAAGTCTTATCTAGTCTTAGCCGCCTACATAAACAAGAGAAACTGTAACCATTCTGGCATTCAATACCCAAATCTATATAAAGAGGTTAAAAACATGAGTTCTAAAAGTCAGACCTTTGTCAATAACGCCGATAAGAAGCTTTGGTCAGATACTGCCAGCCTAACAAATCCGGAGATCCTTGGAGAAGGTATCATGATAGGGAATAAAAACTGGGCTTGTTCTACTAATTCCAAATGGCCACTCTCAATGCACACTTGTTACGTGCAAGACAGAAACTGCGCTCACCTTTCCTAGAAGCTGCCAAATACCACCCTGTGTTCTAGGTATCTAAAGTTCTACAAGTTAACAGCTGTTTTGCAAGAAAACCTAATGGCCTAACTTCAGACTTTTTTTAATTAACTTTATTAAAAAAAAAAAAAAAAAAGAAAATTAAAAAGAAAACATTTCCAGACAACTGGAAACTTCAGATTTAAAAAGGCACAACATCAAGCATTACATTACACTACAATGAGACCTATTTAAAATCAGATAGATGGTCAGATTATAAAGATATGCAATTGACTTATAAACTCTGTACATGTGTGGCATGAATTTTGACAGACAATATATTCCTTTGGCAAGAACTGCCTATGAAAACAGTCTGACCAACTGCTTCTATACTTTAACCAAAAAATATTCTAGTAGATATCTAGTAGATAATGTTTCCAATACTTAACATGGGAAATGTTTCCAATACTTAAAATGTTTCCAATACTTAACATGGGACATGTTTTTAAACAATTAAAATATAACCTGAAATAGTATTCTAATGGGTAAATTACTCTATAGAAACAAAATTAGGTACTTAAAGAAACTCATTTTTTCAAGCCACTAGGCATTATGAGTTAATTTGTTCAATTAACTCCTTAAGCCTCTGATCTGCCTCTCCATAAATTAGAAACTTATGCTTCAAAGTATTTAAATCTCAATGTACACGTAAAAATTTTATTTAACATTTTAATGAAAAAAGATGGGGGGAGCAAGAGGGATGAGGATAGTTCAAGCATTACAACAGGAGTCTTCAAAGTGAAAATAACTGATTTATGACATACTTTGCTGGTCACATCAAACACCCTCATTGTGGTTAAGAAAGTTTTTTTTTTTTTAATGCATAAAGGAAATGCAAGGTCAAATTCTCAAATTCACATTTAGTCACACTAAACTCCTTTATATATTGCACAAAACAACCTACACCGAAAATTTAGTAAAATCTATTAAGATCTATAATGTAATATCCTTCTCTCTCATATCTACTTAATACAAATCAACATTTGTTTCAGAGAGTGTTCAGAATGTTTATCTAGGTATACTGAAAGATCTGCCAAATTGTGGGAACAAGATAATAAATTATCAACCTTATAAAATGAACTTTAAGAAAGAGGAGGAGAAGATATCCTTTCTTCATTATTCTGTCTTTTGGGATCCAATTTCAAATGAAACTACATTAGATCATATCCTGATTAACCTAACAAAGGGCTAAGCTATGCTCTCATAAATGATGCTTTAATGACTACTTTATCCAAGAAGTAGAGTCCTTGTAGACAGATGTTAAATATGAAATCAGAATTACAATAACAATGAAAATAGAAAAAGTCCCACATTCAGGAAGAGACGATGCCATCCTTAAAGAGACTAGAAAAAAGAAACCAAAGTGCTTTGGCCGAAATTAGTATAAATAGACTTTATTGAAGTCAGTGCCTCTGTACTGAGACAGAAGATTGTGTCTACATAAGCACAAGTTGTAACATTTCACAACTTCTAAAAGGAATGTCAACAATTACAACGATCATGCATACCATGGTCGATAATCACATTTTAGAAGCATTTTCAACCATTTCTAAAGAAATGCTTATAACATCGTTATATATATAGAACTACTTTCAATAACTGCAAAACATTGATCGACTTTTCCAGTATGAGCTACAGTGTCAACACAAAAGGGAGGCATAAATGTTTAATTTATGAAATCAGAATGGAATATTTACTGTAAAGAAAAATTAAAAAGCTTTCAAATAAAGGCCATTATTGAACCAACGTGAAGAGCACAACTTGAACTTTTGAGTTCATTCATCTTTTAAAGCTGTCCTCTGAGTAACTTCAGTTCTAAGCATTGAATTCAGTACTGTGAATATTCCTTGGATTGAAGTTTGGCAATGATGCGGTCCAACTGTCTCTTTGCTTCACACTGTGGGAAATTGCTCATGTCATAATACTGAGGGGCAATTTTCACCAACCTGTCCAGAAGGGGGGAAAAATTACCAAATTAACATTTAATTAAAGTACTGGAGTTGCTAACTGGATAGGCATTATGCATTAATATACTGGTGAACAAAAGGCAAGCCTACAAATCCCTATCCATAATAAACTTAACAAATGTCTAATCCTTACAAACATCACTTTTAGAAATGTGTCATTTTGGTAGGTTGCAAATTATCTTTGAGGGTGGACATTTCATAGACTTAAAATAACAATGTCAACTGATTTTTTTTCACTCTAGCACACTATTTTGGCCTGCCTCTCCAAGGTTATAGTAAGAATACAAGTACTATAAAAAACAATTGATATTCAAATTAATTGATTCTTCTCATTTTCAATGTTTTAATAACTATAAATATAACCCAAAGAATACACAAAAGACTAAAATCTTTTATAAAATTTAGCCATACAATTTTTTCTCAACAAATCATTTAAGGTAAAATGGTTGTGTCCTACACAATCTAAGTGTCAAAGTCATAAATCAGTGTAGGAAAGAAGCCTTACAATATGCAGCAAGAGACACCACCTAAAATAAGCAATATCAGCTTTCAGTCCCACCATTCTTGGCTGGCATTTCCCATCATGTTATAGAACAGATTTAAACAAAAATAAACAAAAGGTCTTACTATGTTTTGTAAAAGCTAACTGAATTTCTATGAGAGCTGTAGTTTTTACACTTGCATAGCTCTTCAAAGCATGAACATACAAATGATAAATAACTGAAAAGTAATTGTGAATGGGACGGATAATATAAAAAGGCTGACTTCTGAAACCAGGGGACAATATTGACTTGAGTTAATCACAACAAGACAAGATTCCAAAGAAACTCTTGGTGCTAGTCAACTATAACTTTATATTCTGCTCCAAATCTTGCCCATGACCACACCAACGATCCCACTGTCCTCTTAGAAAAAGAAATATGATGCCAGGTCAACCATACCATCAGATCAACTCCCCATATCTATAGTAGAATGTATGTTCCCATTTAAGAAAACCAACAAGTTTGCCTATGAATGAAGGGAAAGACATGTCTCTTGCAATGGATTCAAATTCCACTCTGAGCAAAATGCTAACCAAACAAAAGGATTGCTTACCATTCTGGCTTGATATCTGTACACGTCCGGATGTAATTCTTTGTTGTAAGGACAAACTCATTATAAAGCACCCATTCAGGCTTGTGATCAAGAACAGTAGAGGGATGCAACTGAACCACCTGGTTGTCTTTCACAGTTAAGTAATGCCCTGTTCGTTCTAAATGTGCCACCTGAAACCAAAATCATGTAAATTAATACAATGGTTTTAATGTGGTAGTTACAAAACAAAAGCTACCTGTATCATTAGCAACTGGCAGGCTTCACTTTTGGCTTTTATTCTAAGGCTCCACTTATTTATCACTGCCTGACAAAAGTAGGGCTCAGCAAACTACGGCCCACGGGCCAAATCCAAACAGCCTGTATTTGTAAGGCCCCTGAGTGAAGAATGGCTTATGCATTTTTAAACGGGGAAAAAACAACTCAGAATAATATTTCACACACACAAAAAAAAAAAAAAAAAAAAAAATTAAAGAGTGCCCTAAGTGTCAATAATAGTGGGAGATAAAGGGTAAGGCACATGTTTTGGTGTTTTGTTTTGTTTTGTTTTCTGGAGTAATGAGTGTATTCTAAAATGGATTGCCCTGATGAACGTACAACTGTGTGATGATACCATGAACCAATGATTGTACACTTTGTATGGACTGTATGATACATGAATTAAAAACAAAATATTTTGTGACATTTATGAAATTCAAATTTTAATGAATTTGAAATGTCTTTTCAGTTAAATGAATTATTATTTTAAAAGATTTTAAGTACAGTTTTACTGGAACAGAGCTATGCCTCTGTGCCTATGGCTGCTTTTACACAACAGCAGGCAGAGTTGAATAGTTGCAGCAGGGGCCCTTATGGGCCTATATAGCCTAATATTTCCTTTCTGGACCTTCCAGCCTTAGATGATCCATAGTGAGCTCTTTAGCTCCAGATGTCAATTATGGAGCAGACAAACAATTAGAAGATTCATGTCTAAGGCAGAAAAATAAAGAGCCAAAAAGAGCAAAAAACAAAAGGCAACCTACACAGAAAAGAGAATGATACGAAAGAGAATGGGAGGGTGGGTGAAGGGGGGATGTGTATTTGCATCTTTCCCGTACAATCAAATGCCTAGATTGGTAGCCATCACAGAACAATTAACAATTACTGAAGCAGATGATCTGCCTTTTCCAATTCTTGAACTGTGCCTGTGAAGAATGTGTGTGACTAATAACAAAATGAACTCAATTTCATCCAGTAAATATTTATTAAGCACCTACTAGATGCCAGGTACTTTGCATGATCTGCTTCTTACAGAAATTTTAATCTCAAGAGAAAACTTGGGAGCTATAATGCTTGAATGCTACTTTTGTCAATATTTTTTTTGAACAATTAGAAACAAATTAATGAAAAAAAAAGTAAAAAAAATTTATGAACGTTATGTCAAAAGGAAGCTAACATATACTAGTATACAGTAAATAAATATTAAGAATATAATTAGGAGTCTGTGGAAAGAATTTTCATATCTAACTCAATTAAGCAAAAGAAGGTGTCAGAATTAACATTCTTACTGTTAAATTAAATTTCAAATACAGACACCACCACATCCCACCTCTGAACTGCTTTGATTTTGCCTTTCAAACTGAATGAAACTGAGGAGAGAATTAAAATCAATCCTATCCCAAATAATGAACCATTTGTTTTCAATTTTATTACCACCAATTTTTTCTTGAGCTTTTATCAAACCAAAACTCTTTAAAATTACTATTTATTTAACTGAAAAGACATTTCTGGCTTTTGCAGCACCCAACGAAGGGTCTTAGTTACAAATATCACTGATCACCCTATAGGACTGTAAATGAAGTCTAATTACTTGAGTATTTGAATTTTGGGGCACTAAAAGTATTTGAATTTTGGGGTATTTGAAGAGGAAAGTTAACTGTACTTGTAGATCCATCCAGACAATCACTTACTTTCAGTACTCTGTTTATGGTGATACATTTCCAATTAATATCCATATTCAGAGACACTCTTTAAGACAGCTCACCAAAGTCAAGGGTTGAAATTCATATTACTCAAGAAATAGATGCTATCATACCTAAAAAATGGCCACGAAATTCATTTGGTACACAAACACCATTAATAAAAGGTAATTCTAAAACCAATTCCTATACAACTGGACTACAAACTTTGCCATTTATTTAGTAATCTGTTACTCATCAGTCACACAGTTTCTTAGTTTATGAGTTCACTAGAGAAACCTCAAGTAACAGCATTTAGGATAATTTCCATAGGCGTTCTTAAACTCACTTTTGTATGTAAAGGGATTCAATGGACCATTAAGAGAAAGCAAACAATATCATGTAAACATGTAATTACATGTTCCTGTGTTATCCACATACCTGCATAAAATACCCAGTAACCAAAGCTTTTCTTATATTAATATAATAGTCCCTGCTTGTAAAGTCAGTACTTCGACGAGGCAAATTAAATCTGTCCATAATTCTTGATAGCTGCTGGCGTACATTGTCTGCAGACATCAGGGACCTGTAGTTAATGAAGTTGTCATAACACCACTGAACCGACTCATGATCTACAAAGTTAGAGGGAAAAAAAAGGGATCATGAACATCCAAATAGATACACTGTCTAATTATAAAGGAAAGAAAAGCGAGCCAAATAATCCAAAGAGGGGATTTACCCAACTCATTTTCTTTAAATGAACTGCAATATTAGGGTCAGGGTTACAACTTCTCTAAAAATCTGTAGTACGGCTCAAAGTCAAAATAAAACACTAAGGTTTTTGGCATAGAATGCCAAAACATTCATGATTTAGTGTAAATTATTTTTAGTGAAGCAAGTCATTTTATCCATTAACACATCTTTTCAGAGGGACAACAGAATAAATAAATTGTTACCAATTAAAAATGCATCCACATTTCAGAAACAGAGTGGGTAGAATCGAGTAAGAAATGCGGATCTTTAAGGAAACTCGGTAATTTACTGACATCTCCATTAAGACAGCATTAACTAATTAATCTAGAACTAAAAGATGTACATCTGAAGTTGTCGCCATTTAAAATAAAGCACTAGAGTATCTTCAGAGGAGAAAAAACCAAGGAAGCATGCTTAAGAGGTATTTTTGCTTATGCTGATGTTCTGTAATATGTTGAAAGGCAATAAAAGCTGTCCAAACAGAAATTAAAAGAGGGATTGTAGAAAATGGGTGTTGACTTACAGCTTCTAATCTAGGGTGACTTTTTTTTTTTTGAGGTTCTCAATTTTAAGAATTCATAAAGAGTAACAAAATGGCAATTATAAGTGGTTTGTCAGGATAAACAACTAATGTCTGATGGTTCTGTATTTCTAAATTTGTAAGAAATAATTTAAGAGTGAAGACAAAACCTAGAACTGGGAACATTTTATTAAAATACAAATTCTAGCTATTCTCACCAACAGTAAACCACTCTTAGATCTAACATACACACAGAGGCACTGCAAAATAGTTTACATTGAAGGTTTTCTCTGAAAAATGTAATTTACACAAATAGTATTAAGATGACATTTTAGCAACATGAATTTTTAACTATATTACACAATCACCCATTGTCTCTAACGAAATACCGATATCTGAAATATGTGACACTTGTCAAATACCTCTCTCTTTTGACTGAAGTGCATAGTTCTATTTAATGTCTTCATTTTGTTTCCTTTGACTTTATTTAAGACAAACGTATAGAGCAGAAGGTCCCAAACCAGTCAACAGTTTACCACCCCTCTGGCAGTGAAAAGCGTTTATTAGAAGATCATGCATTTTTAACTGATTAAGCTCCCTCTGACTGCTTATCCAATTCAGAAAGAGATGGGATACGATGTCTACTGCCCAATATTTTTACAGAGAGTTCCTAACTATTAAAGATGTGCATAAAGAATAAGCATCATTTAGTAACTTTGTTTTTAAAACCTCAGTTCCTCTATAGTATAAAATATATTAAATTTTTATTTAAAATTGAAAGACACCTCCACAATATATCAATCCTAAATTTCATTTTCAAAGCACAATTAAGAAATGCAAATAGTTACCAAATGCTTAAATGACAAAAAGAATACAATACCCTAATTTTAAAAGGATTAACTAAAATATCTTATGAGAGAAATAGGATTAAAAAACCCATGCTATTCCTTCAGATATCCTTATCAAGGACCTCCTCCCACTTACAGGAGTTGTGGCTGTTGGTCACCCTGGTATCACCCAGCATATCTGGCCCACAATAGAAATACAGTAGGCTTCTTGAATGGACCCATCCAACAGGGATAAAGGCTTTTAACATTACACATTACCAATATCTTGGACACAGGAGGGAGAAGAAAAATGTTCTCAAGTGAATCATGTACTGATTTCCGGCTCTTGGTTTCTCGACCACCTTTTCTTTTGGACTCCCATGTATGCCCATATTTGTTAGACCTAAGCAGAGAAGAGCTTTATCCTTTTCCTCCACTGATAATGCATCAATTCTATTTAAATCATACTAGGTTTCTGCGTAAGAAAGATACATGGAGCGCTTTAGCTTCTGTGCCCTTTGTTACGTGTACTGGCATTCTTGGACCCAGACAAATAAATTCATCTCATCTACACAGATGTCAAAGTCAAAAGGCACTGTTTAGAAGTGTTTAGAAGGACTGGCATGAGACAAAAATGAGTTACGAATAAAATAAGAGGAACAAAATTTGAATGTCAACTTTACAAATTAGGAAACTAGCTTCTCATTAGCAGAAACTACAAACTTAACAGAGAAACTCAGAAAGACACATTTTTAGCAAAGGGTGATCATATAGGGCTATCAATCTCTTTATATTAAGTGCCACCCATCAGCTTAGTCTACTAAAATGCAAGACACCTAACCTTTTCAGATTCTTTTCAATTATTTCAGCATTTTTTCCTGTTATTTAAAAGTTGTCTTCTCATTTCATTTTTATAAATGGTGCATTTCAACAACAGCATCTGGCAAGAACTTGATTGTTTCATCATTTTCAAATAATTGACAAAAATTTTTCATGTCACTAAATACTCTTAGAAAACAAGATTTAAAGCTAGAGTGATATTTTATCACGTGGCTATAGCATAATTCACTGAACCATCTTTCTACTAGTAGGTACTTCAGGTAGTTCCCATTTTTTTACTATCATAAATAATTCTGGGATGAAAATCTTCAAATACACCTGCATCCACCAAATTCTAAAAAGATAACTTCCTAGATTATTTCTGGGTCTAAGGTATGACATTGTTACTGTTCTTGTTAACATAAAATCTACTGTTCTTCATAAAGATCAGTCAATTTATATTCCAACGTCAGGTATAAATTGTTCCACTAAACTCACTCCCACACAACAATAGACTATTTTCCTTTCATCTCTGTCAATTTTATAGGTAACAAAATGGTACATCTCAATAATATACATTTCTTGGATTAACAGTAGGACTGAAATATTGCCCCCCCATGTTCACTGACCACTTGCAGCCTGAGAAGTGCCTGTTCAAATTTGTTGACCCCTTTTTTCTTTTGTTAGTTTTACTTTTTTGCAAGAGTCATTTACTAGTAAAAATAACGACAGTAATGATTCTATAAAGGACACAAAGCCATTCAGAAAAAATAAATATATGGAAATGAAAGTTAAAGAAGTATAGCAAAATTTGTATATTAGTGGTAAATTTTATGCAAATCTTTCATTTTTATAGTTTTGCATTTTCCCCCCTCTGATTATAAAAGTAAATGACTGAGAAAGATCGGCAATTTCTATTTTAAATGCCAAGTCAGTTTTCTGGAAGAAACTCTGGGTTTCTAATGTAAAGTAGACACAGATAATAAGTGAAAGTGAGATGAAGAAACATCTTATATGCTGCAAGTGACATTTAGACAAAAGTACCTTCAATCTAATTTACACTTACTTTGTTTAAAAGCGTGGTAGACATTCAGCAATGTCAGATGATCTCCATCTATGTGGGCAAACCTCATCTTGGCCTCATCTGCGGCTTTCTTGGCCTCCGTGGGGCGAACAAAACACTGTGGGACTAAACAAGGTTGGTATGGGCCCAACACAAACGCCCATATCGATGAGTCACGCATTCACAGATAGAGGAACAAGGCCTAGCTAGGTCAGTTCACAGAGCATAGGGCAGGGCAGGATGGCCTCCAACTGCATCTTGGACTGTTTACTACCTTGATTTGGTACATCAACACCTAACCACATCTGTAAGACAAGAGGGTTTCAAAGCTACAGAGTACCTGATTATTTTAACTAGATCTAAAAGTAGGCATGAAAACAGCTATTCTGAAGGCCATCAATATACTAGAAAATTCAACTTATTTCAAAAACCAGTGCTGATAGCTCTACCAATAACCAGAATTATGGTGTCAATAGCCTTTCAGTTAAATGTAATTTTTCAAAAGGCCACCCACTGAATCCACTGAATGGCTGTCAAAGTTATGAGGCTATACTTGCACACTGCAAGACTAAAAACAACTTGCAACCATTGTACTGCCAAAATTCGATTACAATTTTTCCCTAGTGCTATGGCTATTACCAACTGGTAGGTATCACTATTAGCACCGGTGAGCAGAAGCATATGTGAACATAAAAATATCAAGAAATCTCGGGTTTTGATGATAGCAGTAGTGGTGGAAGGTTAAACCGCCTTTGAATTAAGAAAATTCAAAAAGGCTGGGGATATTCAGCCTAGTGTTCCAGCATTTTCATAAAAAGATTAATAAATAAAGTCCCAAGTTTAAAAAGCTATTATTTGATCAAATTTCAATACAAAAGTAATCCAATATTTAAAAAGTTGACAATTAGTCATGAGATAGGCATTATTTCAAGGATCAAAATGTGCAACTACAGTATTTTAGAGCCTCAATATTAATCCACATAATTCTTTAAGTTGTTACAAAGTGTGCACTAAATTTTTTGCAATATAGCTTTCCTTAATTCACTACAGCAATTCCATAGTCATAAAAGCAATATGAGAATAAAAATACTTAACAGCTTGGGACTTTTCGACACATTTTTAAAGCTCTTAAAACCTTGTCAATGAAAAAATAAATTATCAGTGCAGATAGAAGAAAATGGGAATTGACAATGAGATCAAATACAATATAGTTACTCTTTCCCATACCACTTCCCCCTTTAAAAGATGTCAAAGTAGCCAAAAAGACAACAAAACACGATCACAGTAAATACTGTCTTGCTTAATGTAATCAAAGCAAGGCAATTCATAAAAATATGCAAACTTCTCATAACTATGAAAGTAGACGTGATCTAGCCTAGCCACCAAAGTTAACTGTGGGAATGAATAAAGAGCACTCCCTAAGGTCCCTAACATGCACTGCTTATCAGGACCTCAAAATTTCAGTAACTATTTAAATGGAAAACAAAGCATTACAAGCTCAGCCAAATTTTTTCCATCACTTCTTCCTCACTCTTTAATACTTCTTCCCACAAATGGCCTGCTTAAAAACCACTGCATATAAATGTTCATTCTCTTGATCTGCTAAAGAAGACCACCAGAAAGCCCCATTTTTTTTTTTTTGCTTAACTCCTATTACAAATAAGACTGAGAATTAGTTGGAACAGTTTCAACTGCACCACAATGACCAATTTTTTTCAAAGACTGTTTCTCTTAACTCCAACAATAGCAATTACATAGTACGTTCGATAAGAAACTTGGGGGCTAAAAACTGGGCAGATAACAAATACACAAATAATCTATTAACTTTTGCCCCACACCTTCTCTAAAAACAACTGGGAGAATCTAACGAAACACATAGGAAAGGCAGACAACAACCTACCACCACCTCCGCACATGAGACTACAATTTAATTAAAATAATTCGATACTGCCCTGCCCATCTGCTCTGAGTCTGATCAATCATAACTGCAAAAAAGAACATTTTAGCTAGTTCTTAAATAAAAAATTCACAACATTAGAAAATGCCATACATCTAATCTAAGCCATAATTTTTATATTTAGAATTTTTTCAATTTATCCTTTAATTCCATGAGATATTTGAATTATTTGAGACATTAATTAACAGCAACAAACCATTCCGCGATTGGAAGCCAGTTCTCCCCAGTACTAAAACTAATATGGCAAGAGTACTCTCATAGTCAGTAAAAACTCAAGATTAAAAAAAATTACCTATAAGGATCAGCATTCACTTGCTTGTTAACAATATTTCTTCTCTTTTTTGGAAAATCTAATTTCCAAGTTACTACTCATTTGTGAATTAAGTTTTATTGCTACTTAAAAACAGCACCATTTCTTTTTGCTTAATGTTCCCATTTTCATAATTAGCGATTTTATCTATTAGGTATATTTCTTTTATGAAGTGCTTCTGCCATTGTAAAAGAATACCATTATCAGATCAGATTTTGAGTCTAAAATCATACCTCATTATTTCTATTTATTTGATTACCACTGGAATACATATTTATACATGTAGAAAAGGTTCAATTTAGCTTGGGTTTGTCACAAGCTCACTTTAAAGTGCCAAGTACTAGAACAAAGTTCTTGTATTTTTAGAAATAAAGCAAAATGATAGCACCGATGAACCTACCAAATAAAATTACAACTGGGTTTGATCTTATTCTTTACTTATTAAATTCTTGTTTGCACTCAAGAGAGCCAACGTTTTTAACTATGTTTTTTGCACAAGGACTAATGTTTACTTTTGTAAATATTGCCTTTATGAAACTATTTACAAGATTAAACAAAATGAGTTCTTTGAGACCATCTATAAAATCTATCATATTAAATATTAAAATAAACAAAAACCATCAACAAAAGTGAAGTCCACCCAAACTTTGAAGAGTTGGGCTCTTTTTAGTTCCTTTCCCTCTATTACCTGACAACATAGCAGTAATAGATAGGACCTCATTAGAACAGTTGTAGTCACAACTTGCAATAACCATTTTAGCGAGCTGTGGATCCAGCGGAAACTCTGCCATCATGGATCCCAATTCAGTCAGATCTCCATCATCATTTAAAGCAGCCAGATAATTCAAAAGTTCTAGGGCTCTCATCAAAGTTTCAGGAGCTATAGGGAAAGAAGCACTCTTATTAGTCAAGCTGCCTTTAGCAAGCAAAAATGTGACAAAGTACAAACTATTATAAGCAATCTCATTTTTCATTCTGTAGTGGATGAACTCAAAACTCAAACTATCATCTAATTCAATTATGGAAATCTAGCAAACAACGAATCACATAAAAGTGCAAAATTTTCTTCAATAGTAGAGTTAAAATGGTCAACTTTCCAAATGAATTAAATAATTCATCAAAGTGTTTACCATTTTTTTCCAAAGAAAAATTAGGGAATTTAATTCTCTCATTTCCATACCTGGATGACAAGTCAATTAAACCCAATCTCCCAGAATAACCTGGTTATTCTGAAGAAAGAAAGAGTATTTATTTCCTCATGTAACTGTCACCATTTATTTCTAATTCTTATACAAACGACTTATCTTGATGCATACTAGAGGAAAAAGGCAAAATGTATTTAATACATGTATTGCATAAGTAGCAGAGAAAAAGTAAAGAGTCAATTTTGGTTGAAAGGTCTTATTAAAAATATGCTTTGATCAAGTCATACCTGGTGGATCCATAAAATCAAAATGCACCAAATCATCAATACCAAGTTTCTTCAACTGTAATACAACTGATCCTAAATTAGAACGTAAAATCTCAGGATAGGTGTTGTCCTAGCAAAAAAAAAAAAAAAACCAAAAATATTTGTTATGTTAAGCATTCCTTAATTCTCTTGCTCCAGAAAATTAAATACACCTGTTCCTTGCCACCTTAACTATTTACTTTGGCATTGTTACTAGATCACTGTCTCAGAGGAGAAAAATACTTGTAGACTAGATGAGAGAGATCAGCCCTGAAAATGAATTACCTTTATAATGTTATAATAAGGTACAATATCAAATTATTATATAAGCTAAAGGAATTACATCTGGTAAACAGCTAAAGGAAACTGTATCTGGTAAATAAACAAGTTTTTCTATTAAGTTACAACGTAATAACCCTCAAAGAATCCATCAAGTGCTACTGCTGCTGCCCACCTCAACTTTGAACTGTAACAGAGTTATATTGGTAGATTATACCATAAATGTGACTCAGGGAAAAACTAAGGAGCTTATGGTCCCAAAGGTAACATTAAAGTAAATGAAGCAATTTTCTTCTAGTAACAAATTCAATTTAACCTTCCAAACACATAGGAAGGCTACAGCAATACTCCTTTACCTGCATTTCTGTTTTATAAGCTTTCTCTGTGTAAAGTCTGAAGCATTTCCCAGGTCTAGTACGACCAGCTCGACCAGCCCTCTGTTGAGCTGACGCTTTACTGATTGCAGTCACCAAAAGGGACTCAACTCTGATTCGAGGATTGTACACCTATGGGAATGGAAATAACATTAAGAATCATTTCTTCATATATATATATAACACAAAACTGTGACCTAACAGAGGTACCCAAAGCCCACAGTAAAATAAAATAAACAAAGTAGTATTGATGACTAGCATAAATAAAGGATGCTGTCACAGTAACACAATTTACCACCCTTATGCCTTAGCTTGCTTTTAGGCATTCTGGCTCCATCATTACAAAGGATTCACGCTAACACGGAAAGGTGCTTATCTAATACACAGATGGCACACATCCTGGTTACTCTTCCTAATTTAAGATAATTTCAGTTCTACCAATTTTTACCTCATTTTTTGTACTGGATAGTGCTGAAAGATTTTGCCTGAACAGAGCAAACCTGTCAATTTCTACACTTGATGTCCACTTGTAATTTCAAAGTCCACATTAAGAAATATATTTTGAAATTAGTCCATATGAAGGCAGACACAGGCTTTAAGTTTAAAGGTAAAGTTTTCACTCAAAAACAAAAATACTTAGTGTACAATTAATTCTCCCAATTATACCTGTAAAAAGTAATTAACTTACCCCAAAAATCTTTGAAAAATAAGACAGAGTAAATACTGAGTAGACACTTCGATTTGGTAAAAGTGCTTAGTGTTTTGCACTGCACAACTAAAGGCACACAAAAACTTTTTCCAAATAATGTGCCAGGCACAATCCATAACCTTTACACTGTCAACTGTAATACTGAATAAGTCTGCAGGGATGGTAACCCAGTATTCTTTATTACTAGCTCCATATTCCTTAAATGAGCAAACAAGTGAAAACACCCAACATCACTTCAAAACAACCATTAAAAAAATAAATTAAAAAGCCTATGGTTCAAAAGTAAGCAAAGGCTTAATTTCTAAAAGCTATCTAGGACACAATGGGCTCCCATTAGGAATCTGATAATGAAACAAAAGAATATAGAAAAAAAATTCTAAAAAGTAAATTTTAGCCATCAAATAAGTAGGTAGCAAGTACTATTAAGGTAACACTAATTTATAAAGAATCCAACTGAACCACTAAAATAGTGCTTGTTATTTAACATAAATAGTGTGTTGGTGTATCTGGTACCTTTTGTTTTGCAAATCCAGGATCTATCACAAACACCACACCATCTATTGTCAATGATGTTTCTGCAATGTTAGTGGACACAACAACCTGTTGAAAAATAAACAGTATAAATTATATTCCACTTCAAGTAAACTGATATTAACAGTCACTAACAACAAATTTCAAACCAGTAAATAAACAAGACAGCATTTGATCTTCAACAACCAATGCTGTGAATAGACATTAATATTTAAGAATTCAAAATTTCACTTAGCTCACAACAGCAGCAACTTCTTTTCCCAACAAAGCTACTGCTTCAGGTTATTACTCAACAACATTTGAACGTTTTCATTTTTCAATAAATGGGCAGCATCAAAAGAAAAATACTGATGAAGCAATAAAGCATATGCTTTATATGTCTCCCCAATAGAACACCATTTGGTTAACATCCAAATGCCAATATATGTGTATAATCTCAAAGGGGATGGCATGTGGCACGCTACTGCATACAAAGCAACTGCCAAGACGCATTCTAGCAGGAAATAATGCTTAAAGCATACACATGCTAACATGATTTGTGTTTTACTGTATTTGAGCATTTTAGGAAATTGGTTGAGGCCTTGGGATTGACACAGTAAATGCAATTTTTCCCTCTTAAAACAACAGGAAAACAGGGTCCTCCTTAGTATTTTTACCCAAAACATCTGGTTTTCAGGACTGGATTACTGACATTAAGTGGGAGATGCCTGTATATGCAAGCAGATGACAAAGAAGAATCAGATACAGCGTCTGTTCTTACAACTTTTACAGCTTGTAAGGAAAAATTAGACATGGATAGAACAGAAAAGTAGAAGTGACATCAAAGATGTGCTGTGAGATTTAAAAAGGATTTACTTCCACAGCAAAAACATGGAAAGATTACTGAGAAAACTGTATTTAGGAGAGCCCTTGAAGGTAAGGTGGGATCTACAGAAGAGAGAAAAAGAATAGTACTACAGAGTTCAATTTAAACAAAGGAATGTAGATAAAGACCACGGAAATTAAAGCATTTGTATTTATCCCTATTATTTTATTTTCTACTTTTACAAAAACATTAAATCTTATAAATCAATTGGCTTAAAAAATTCATAGGCTTTTGTTCCATAACAATTTATTCAAAATATTATTAAACATCATTTTCTGAGTTCATAACTACTGGAAGAGAAAATACTGGCAGGGAAACTTAAAAGGTTTAAAATTCACTAACAAGAAAATATTTCAGACTAATTTACATATCTAAAAACAAAACGTTTCCTGTTTTCATTGTGCAGCTGAAAAGCTGACAACTAGCAACTGGTTCAAAAACTATAGGTAGTCTGATAGTGATACATTCTATAGGACTTGTAGAAAATACAGTACTCAGTAATGAGAACTGAAGCAAAAACGAACAATATATATAAGGTTAACAGATGGTAGTGAAAAAGCATAAACCGAGTTTAACATTCTTCTAGAAAGTGTGTCTTGGTGGGAGAAGCAATGAATTTAAATGTAGGTGGCAGAGCCGGGAATCAAACCTATGTACTAGGTTTAGTGGAAAAGTTTCAACATCCCCAATATTCAATCTCCTTTTGCGACTCTTGTGTATTATATGGTCTAGATAACACAGGGTTATAGAAAATAAAAAATAATGGATGTAGAAATGCCTTATAAACTACACAGAACCTTAAGAATGTATACATAATTTATTAGGACGTACAATTAAAGCAACTAAAAGCTTGTGATTATATAAGAGGTTCTGGTTTTCTGGAATCTGGGATAAAAGTTATTGTGGTTCCAAATACATAAGTTATCTTTAGGATAGGGGAGGAAATCATATTGGGGAGGAGGGGGTGGCAGCTATCCTGGGGAAAAATACATTTCACATATTTCTTCCATAACAGAATACAGTCAATGTGATAAACATGTCCTGATGTTATCAACTTTATTGGCTGCTGGGATAAGCACGACGCCACTTAGCATCTACTATGATGTGCTAGCAAGCTTTTAACTTTTATACTACATGGTCTCAGACTGCTTTTTAAGATCTTTTCTACCCATTCTACCAATTTTCACTAATATCTGAATAGGAGCTAACTATTCCACTTCTTATATTTCTCTTCTGTAAACTATTACAGACTTAACTAACAATTTCCAAGTACACTAATAATAAGAGCATTCTCCCAGGTGCCATCAGACTATCTTTTTTTCTATTCTGTTTCTTACCAAATTCAAGCCTAAACCCCTTAAACATAAGGCTTTACCAGAATCCATCTGTATTCAGAGAATATATGGTCACCCCCCCCTTTCAATAGAAATATTCTGTAATTTCAAATTGAATAGTTATATTACCAATTATTTGATTCATAACTCTGAAAACAGACAAGGATATTTATGAGAGCAAGGTGTTTCATCACGGTTTTGAAAGAAAAGGTGATCTCATTAAGTTTCTCTATGATCTTCCAAGACCACAGATGTTTCTAGGTGCCAAGATGAATGAAATATTCACCTTTTCTCTAGAAATAAAAAAAAAGTTCTGATGATCGATTAGTAATATATTGTGCTCTGAAGCAGCTTCAAACGTAGCCAATATGTAGAGAATTAAGTCACATGGATGGTATAGTTTTTTTTTCAATCCACTTAAATGCAGTATGTAGTGAGTTCAAACTAAAGTTATTAAAAAAAAATTGTAGTCCACAAAATAATTTCATTCGTGTGTTCATGTGTTTTTCCTGGGCGTGTATGACAAATTCTACAGGACTTAAGGAAGAACGGAGTTGTGATTTCAGAAATGTGTTTAAGAATCAGGTGATTGGAGGCGGGGCAAGATGGTGGAGTGGTGAGGAGCAGAATTTCGTCTCTCCCCTAGAGCAGCTGGCAATTACCCAAGAACTACATGAAACAGTGTTTTCGGGGTCTCCAGTAACCAGTCACACATTGGACACAAGTTTGGAATTGGAGGAAGAGCTGAGATCGCAGCGAACATTGCTAAGTTTCCCGGACCAGGGGTCTGGCGCCCCTCCCCACCCAGACCTCACAGACTGTCTTGCTGCCAGCTCCCTGAAAGGGGGGAGAAAAAAAAACAAAAAAAAACAGCAATCTGCTGAGGGCAAGAAGGGAGGCTCAACCCAGCCTCAACTGCAGAATTAATTAACAAATTAATTAACTAACTTTGGGAGCTGGGGTGCTAAAGAAGGGCTGGGCTCCGAGAAGTAGGGGCACGTAAAAGCGGGCACCCATTCCCAGACTCCAAAAAAGCCATTTTTTTTCCCCTACATTTTGTCCCTTCTGGCTTCTCACTGATCCATTATCTTTTTGCATTTCAATAGCCCCCAGCAGGGGTGGAACTGAAGCAACTGGAGAGTAATTATCAGACAATAGCCCAAAGCATATCTTTAAATACTCTATTCTGACACTGACAAAACTTGCAGGCTGGGGAAAGACTTTTAAAAGAGACTCTTTTTTTTTTTTCCCCTTTTTCCTTTTTCTTGATTTCTTTTCTACTTTTTTTTTTTTTTTTAATCTAAAAGTAATATATGTAGTTATTTTCTATCCGAAAGCCCAGGCTGAGGGACTAGGCGGGGCTTGGGGGAGACAGAGTAGCCAGTGTCTTTGAATTCCATATTCACTACTGAAGGCCTCCACCCCCGTCTTTAATTGGCAACTCAGGCTGACCAAGGAATCTACCTGGAGAGGCCCCAAAGAGGAGAGAGGAGAAGGGAATAGTGCCCCTGAGAGACAACTGGAGTTCTGAGGATTGGGAGAGTGGCAGGAGGCCCAGGTCAACTGGCAGTCCTCCTTCTGGGAATTCAGACCCCAGGGGCTGGAATTCAGATTCCAGCTTCAGTCAGCCACGCCCCTGACAGGATCACAGTCATCAGGAGAACTAAAGGCTCCATACCTCCTTTCACTGGTGGGGGAGCTGCGGGCTGGCCAGCGCCACCTGCTGGACAGGAGAGGAAAAGCACCAATTCTAAAGGCCTCATAGGAGGGTCTCATTCTCAGGAAAACTCCATACCCTCCCAATGAGACCTGGGCCTCACTAGACTGGGAAAATCTGACTAGGGTCGACCACATCTGAGGAGACCCACTCACAAAAAGGTTACATAGAGGCAGAGCAAGAAACAGAAAAAACAAGAGGGGAAAAATTCTGATCAACTAAATAGAACCTAAGTTAGAGGTCTAGAATAAGTTGAACTGAATAACAGAGGCCAGAAAACAAAGCCAACCAACAAGAAAACCACTAAGTAAAAGACAGAAAACAAGCTCCAAAATAAACTAATCAAGAGAATCAGATGCCTAGAAAACTTAAGATAACAAGCCATACCAGGAAACACGAAAACATGGACCAGTCAAAGGAACAAACTAATAGCTCAGCTGAGACACAGGAGTGGAGGCAACTAATGCTAAATAAATTTGATGAAATGAAGGAAGATATAGCAAAAGAGCTGAAGGATATAAAGAAGACACTGGCTGACCATAAAGAAGAATTCATAAACTTAAAAAAACAAATGGCAGAACTCATGGGAATGAAGGCCACAATGGAGGAGATGAAAAACACAATGGAGGGACACAACACTAGATTTGAACAGGCAGAAGAAACGATCAGTGAACTGGAAGACAGGTCATTCGAATTCATACGCACAAAAAAACAGATGGTGAAAAAAATGGAAAAATATGAGCAGGGTCTTAGGGAGCTGAGTGACAACATGAAACGCACAAATATACGTGTAATGGGTATCCCAGAAGGAGAAGAGAGGGGAAAAGGGGCAGAAAGAGTAATAGAAGACATATCCACTGAAAATTTCCCAACTCTTATAAAAGACAGAAAATTAGAGATTCAAGAAGTACAACGTACCCCAAATAGAATAGATCCCAATAGACCTACTCCAAGACACTTACTGGTCATATTGTCCAATCTCAAAGACAAAGAGAGGATTCTGAAAGCAGCAAGAGAAAAGCAATCCATCACGTACAAGGGAAAGTCAATAAGACTATGTACAGATTTCTCTGCAGAAACCATGGAGGCAAGAAGACAGTGGCATGATATATTTAAGATACTGAAAGAGAAAAACTGCCAACCAAGAATTCTATATCCAGCAAAACTTTCCTTCAAAAATGAGGGAGAGATTAAAACATTTTCAGACAAACAGACGCTGAGAGAGTTTGTGAATAAGAGACCGGCACTACAAGAAATACTAAAGGGAGTGCTACAGGCTGATAGGAAAAGACAGGAGAGAGAGAGTTGGAGAAGAGTACAGAAATGAAGATTATCAGGAAAGGTAAAAGGAGAGGAAAAAATAAGATATGACATATAAATTCCAAAAAAGAAAATGGTAGTAGAAAGTACTGCCCTTACAGTAATAACACTAAATGTAAATGGATTAAACTCCCCAATAAAAAGACACAGACTGGCAGAATGGATTAAAAAACAGGACCCATCTATATGCTGTCTACAAGAATCTCACTTTAGACACAAGGACAAACATAGACAGAAAGTGAAAGGTTGGAAAAAGATATTTCATGCAAACAACAACCAGAAAAAAGCAGGAGTAGCTATATTAATATCAGACAAGTTAGACTTCAAAAGCAAAACAATTAAAAGAGACAAAGAAGGACACCATATATTAATAAAAGGGTCAATTCATCAAGAAAACATAACAGTCATAAATATTTATGCACCAAACCAGAATGCCCCAAAATTCATGAGGCAAACACTGCGATCACTGAAAGGAGAAATAGATACCTCTACAATAATAGTTGGAGACTTCAATACACCACTCTCATCAATGGATAGAACATCTAGACAGAGGATCACTAAAGAAACAGAGATGTTGAATTGTATGATAAATGAACTAAAGTTGACAGACATTTATAGAACACTACATCCAACAACAGCAGGATACACTTTTTTCTCAAGTGCTCACTGAACATTCTCTAGGATAGACCACATGTTGGGTCACAAAGCAAGTCTCAACAAATTTAAAAATATTGATATTATACAAAACACTTTCTCAGACCACAATGGAATGAAGTTGGAAATAAATAAAAGGCAGAAGGTCATAAAATTCACAAACATATGGAGGCTAAACAACACCCTCTTAGAAAACCAGTGGGTAAAGGAAGAAATTACAAGAGAAATTAGTAAATACCTCGAGGCAAATGACAATGAAAACACAACTTATCAAAACTTATGGGATGCAGCAAAGGCGGTGCTGAGAGGGAAATTTATTGCCCTAAATGCCTATATTGAAAGAGAAGAGAGAGCAAAAATTGAAGAGTTAACTGCTCACCTGGAGGAATTAGAGAAAGAACAGCAAACTAACCCCAAAGCAAGCAGAAGGGAAGAAATAACAAAGATTAGAGCAGAAATAAATGCAACTGAGAACAGGAAAACAATAGAGAGAATCAACAAAACCAGAAGTTGGTTCTTTGAGAAAATCAATAAAATCGATGGACCACTGGCTAGGCTAACAAAAAAAGAGAGAGAGATGCAAACAAATGCAATCAGAAATGGGAAAGGAAATATAACTACCGACCCTGCAGAAATTAAGGAGATAATGAGAAGATACTATGAGCAACTATATGCTAATAAACTAGACAACTTAGATGAAATGGACAACTTCCTAGAAAAGCATAAACAACCAACATTAACTCAAGAAGAAATAGATGACCTCAACAAACCAATCACAAGTAAAGAGATTGAGTCAGTCATCCAAAAGCTCCCAAAAAGGAAAAGCCCAGGACCAGATGGTTTCACACGTGAATTCCACCAAGCATTCAAGAATGAATTAGTACCAATCCTGCTCAATCTCTTCAAAAAAATTGAAGAAAAGGGAAAACTACCTAACTCTTTCTATGAAGCCATCATCACCCTAATACCAAAACCAGGCAAAGATACTACAAAAAAAGAAAATTATAGACCAATTTCTTTAATGAACATAGATGCAAAAATCCTCAACAAAATACTCGCAAATCGAATCCAGCAGCACATTAAAAGAATTATACACCACGACCAGGTGGGATTTATTCCAGGTATGCAAGGCTGGTTCAACAGAAGAAAATCAATTAATGTAATACACCACATCAATAAATCAAAGCAGAAGAACCACATGATCATCTCGATTGATGCAGAAAAGGCATTTGACAAAATTCAACATCCTTTCCTGATGAAAACACTTCAAAGGATAGGAATAGAAGGGGACTTTTTCAATATGATAAAGGCAATATATGAAAAACCCACAGTTAACATCACACTCAATGGGGAGAGACTGAAAGCTTTTCCTCTAAGATCAGGAACAAGACAGGGATGCCCACTATCACCATTGCTATTCAACATTGTGCTGGAAGTTCTAGCTAGAGCAATTAGGCAAGAAAAAGAAATAAAAGGCATCCAAATTGGAGAGGAAGAAGTAAAACTTTCACTATTTGCAGATGACATGATTCTGTATGTAGGAAATCCAGAAAAATCTACAGCAAAGCTACTAGAACTAGTCAATGAATACAGCAAAGTAGCAGGCTACAAGATCAACACGCAAAAATCTGTAGTATTCCTATACACAAGTAATGTGCAACAAGAGGAGGAAATCAAGAAAAAAATCCCATTTACAATAGCAACCAAAAGAATCAAGTATTTAGGAATAAATGTAACCAAGGACACAAAAGACCTTTACATGGAAAACTAAAAGAAACTGCTAAAAGAAATTGAACAAGACCTGAAAAAATGGAAGAACATACCATGTTCATGGATTGGAAGACTAAATATAGTTAAGATGGCAATTTTACCTAAACTGATTTACAGATTCAATGCAATATCAATTCAAATCCCAACAACTTACTTTACAGAAATAGAAAAACCAATAACTAAATTTATTTGGAAGGGTAAGGTGCCCCGAATAGCCAAAAATGTCTTGAGAAAGAGGAATGAAGTGGGAGGTCTCACACTACCTGACTTTGAAGCATATTACAAAGCTACAGCACTCAAAACAGCATGGTATTGGCATAAGGACAGATATACTGATCAATGGAATCGAACTGAGTGTTCATAAGTAGACCCCTACATCTATGGACAACTGATCTTTGATAAGGCACTGAAACCGAAGCAACTGGGAAAGAGCAGCCTGTTCAATAAATGGTGTTTGGAGAACTGGATATCCATTTCCAAAAGAATGAAAGAGGATGTCCATCTCACACCTTATACCAAAATTAACTCAAAGTGGATCAAAGACCTAAACATTAGCACCAAGACCATAAAACTCTTAGAAGAAAATGTAGGGCAATATCTTAAAGATCTTGTGAAAGGAGGTGGTTTCTTAGACCTCACACCGAAGGCACGAGCAACCAAAGAACAAATAGACAAATGGGATCTCCTCAAAATTAAAGACTTTTGTACATCAAAGGACTGTCAGAAAAGTCAAAAGGCAACCTACACAATGGGAGATGATATTTGGAAACCACATATCAGATAAGGGTTTAATATCCCGAATATATAAAGGAATCTTCCATCTCAACAACAGAAAGAGAAACAATCCAATTAAAAAATGGGCAAAAGATATGAACAGACATTTTTCTGAAGAGGAAATACAAATGGCTCAAAAGCATATGAAAAAATGCTCAACTTCACTGGCTATTAAGGAAATGCAAATCAAAACCACAATGAGATATCATCTCACACCTACCAGAATGGCCATTATCCAAAAAACAGAAAATGACAAGTGCTGGAGAGGATGTGGAGAAAGAGGCACACTTATTCACTGTTGGTGGGAATGTAGAATGGTGCAACCACTCTGGAAGACAGTATGGAGGTTCCTCAGGAAGCTAAATATAGATGTGCCTATGACCCAGCTATTCCATTGCTGGGTATATACTCAGAGGAACTGAAACTTAAGACACAAACAGACATTTGTAAACCAATGTTTACTGCAGCATTATTCACAATTGCCAAGAGATGGAAACAGCCCAAATGTCCATCAAAGGACAAGTGAATAAACAAACTGTGGTATATACACATGATGGAGTATTATGCAGCTTTAAGACAGAACAAAGACATGGATCACGTAATAATGTGGATGAACCTTGAGGACATTCTGTTGAGTGAAGTTAGCCAGAAACAAACGAACAGATTCTGTATGGTCTCACTAATATGAACAGACATTAATGAACAAACTTTGGGAGTTAAAAGCTGACAACACAGGCGATGAGGAGATAGAAAGAGGGCAGAGATCAGCCATTTGATGCTGAAGGACTACAGAATGTTTAGGACTGATTGCATAGATCCAAAAATAGATAGCATAATACTGTGTGATGGTAGCAGGGTATTGTAAGTACACTGAACAAAGATGTCTGTGAGTAAAGCTGAAAGAGGTGGGATAGGAGAATGTATGACACCAGAGGTAAAGATAGATGATAAAGACTGGGACTGTATAACGTGGCAAAAACTGGAGTGGCCAATGACTGTTACTAAATATACAAATATAAAAATGTTTTTGCATGTGGGAAAGCAAATGAATGTCAACCATGTAGAAATTTGAAAAAGGGATGGTATTCAGGAAAAAACATAATCAAAGCAAACTGGAGTCTATGGTCAACAGTAACATTGTAATATACCTCCATTAAATGTAACAAAGGCAATACGCCAATGCTAAATGTATATGAGAAGGGGATATAGGGGAGTAATATGGGATTCTCGGTAGTGGTGTTATTTGCTGTCCTTAGTAGTATATTGTATTGTATGACATGTTATTTTTCTTTTTATCATTTTTTCTTATTGCTAAGAAAAAAAAAATTTTCTTGTAGTAATCAGCATGTTCAAGTGGTGATTGTGGTGATAAATGTACAACTTTATGATGATACCATGAACAACTGATTGTACACTGTGGATAAATGTATGGTATGTGAATATAACTCTGTAAAATTGTAGGAAAATATATATATAGGAGTAAAAGTGTTGGAGAAAACATGGTGAGAGGGATGATGCCTCACCAATATGGATTAACTACAATGTGTAAACTCAGAATTGTATCTTAGAACATAGCCTAATATGGACACAATAATTTTAATAGTCCCTAGATTGTAAGCTCTTACAGCAGTTAACTCTATCCCTGAATTGTAAGGCCTATCTCTAAACTTTGAGATGCTGATCCCCTAGCGTATAATCTGATTGGTCTCTTGAACAATGCATATCTCTGAGACACCTGAAACTCAGAGCTAGAGCTCGGCAGATATGAATGTCAGTATTAGTGCATACAGCCACTGTCAAAAAAAAAAAAAAAAAAAGCTGAAAAAGAGCCCAGACTTCAATTAGTGATATGAATGAAGCAGGTCTGGTTAAGACCAGGGCAAGCCAGGCCAAAGGATAAAGGTTGAAACTGATTGTGTTTTAAAACTTCAACTTTCATATGAGACCAAGGGAATAGATATCTATTTGGTACAGGATCTAAATTTTCTAAACGGTACAACTCTACAGTCGATTTGTTCAAACACCACAATTGCATGGAACTTTGAATAGGAAGTGAGATACGGTAGGTTAGTATAGGCTGGAGTGAAATAGTGACACATCCTAGAGTAATTTGGGCAGATAATAAAATATATTTACAGCCTCCCCCTCCCCAGCCCCGAGGATCTGGGGGAAGGTGCGGATGTGTTGGACATCCTCACCTGGACTGGTGTTGATGTTGTCACAAACGTTGGGACTGGCGGTTTGATGTGCTGAGCCCTCGAGCATGGGACTTGCCCTTATGAAGCTCATTACCACAAAGGAAAGTCTAAAGTTGTATGTAATGGTGCCTAAGAGTCTCCCTCTGAGTACCTCTTTGTTGCTCAGATGTGGCCCTCTCTCTCTCTAACTGAGCCATCTCGACAGGTGAACTTGCTGCCCTCCCACCTACGTGGGACCCGATTCCCAGGGGTGTAAATCTCCCTGGCAATGCAGAGTATGACTCCCGGGGATGAATGTGGACCCGGCATCGTGGGACTGAGAGTATCTTCTTGACCAAAAGGGGGATGCAAAATGAGACGAAACAGTTTCAGTGGCTGAGAGATTTCAAATGGAGATGAGAGGTCACTCTGGTGGACATTCTTATGCACTATATAGATAACACCTCTTAGGCTTTAATGTATTGGAATAGCTAGAAGTAAATACCTGAAACTACCAAACTCCAACCCAGCAGTCTGGACGCCTGAAGACAATTATATAATAATGTAGATTACAAGGGGTGACAGTGTGATTGTGAAGACCTTGTGGATCACACCCCCTTTATCTATAGTATGGATGAGTGGAGGAATGGGGATAAAAACTAAAGGACAACAGGGGTGGGATGGGGGGATGATTTGGGTGTTCTTTTTTCACTTTTATTTTTTATTCTTGTTCTGGTTCTTTCTGATGTAAGGAAAATGTTCAGAGATAGACTGTGGTGATGAACGCATAACTATGTTATCATACTGTGGACAGTGGATTGTATATCATGGATGATTGTATGGTGTGTGAATGTAGTTCAATAAAACTGAATTTAATAAAAAAAAAAAAAAACTGAACCTAAAAAAAAAAAAAAAAACACAAAACAAAAGAATCAGGTGATTATGCCAACTTTGCAAGCCCCATTTCATTACTGATGAAGTCTACTGCCAATCCAAAAAGTCAAAACCTAAAACACAAGTGTTTTCAAACCCTGAAATAAGAGTGTTATAAAAAAAGACCTTAAAAAAACCATTATTTAGGGGCTTTTCCAAACATTAAAAATAAAAAGGTAAAAAGTTACAAAAACTATATATATTTTTTGAGTGGGACCGATCTACCACATGGATTCAATGAAGTGTCTATAAGCATGAAGAAAACAGCAGGGATCTAAAACCATGAGGGTTAGGTTTTGGGGCAAAAAAGGGAAAAATTAATAGAATATTTCTACTGACTCTACCACGAGAGCTGAAGACATTAATACTAGCTAAGGTGAAATGAAACACACACACATAAATAATGCAAAAGATTGAACAAATACAGTTAAATAATAAAAGGTGTCTAGCTGCCTTGGAGCCTCAGCAATGGAATGAGGCAAACTCAAAAGAATATTCTAGATGCAAATGTCAAACCACCTCATTGGGAACTGGTCAAGAGATATAAGTGATTCTGTTTGTCAAGGGACATACACACGACTGATGTGAGACTATGTATCTCGTACAAGCTTGCTATACTTTAACTTGGCAGTCCGTGTTCAAAGAGCCTTAAAAAGTTATGTGAACCCCACTGAACAAGTAGATATTTTGGTAAATCACAAATGTAGAAAAAAACCCATTAATAAAAAAGTTTGACATCATTGCCACTTTTTATCTCTTTTTATATTAAATGTGCTATGGGTAAACAATTTGCATCTAGATTTGTCCCCTTCCTCTTCAATAACCTGCCTTCTAATGGAACCTCCACTTTGATTTACTTCAATAATTCACTTCAAAGTAGTCAAACTCAGAGTACTGGGGCTGCCTTACTTGACTACTCCTTGGACACAATAGTGTGTTTAGGTTTAACTAGTTTGGAGTTTTACTCCCCAGGGAACTCTACGGAGGTCTCCAATTCAGTAAGGAGATTAACTTATTTGCTTGTAAATGTCCCAGCAGCAGCACCTGAGCTATCTTCAGATTAGATCCTGGATCATTAAGTCCCTGTTTAAAACTACAGAACCACCTCTACAAGGGCCACTTCCCCTTTTTCTTGAGTAATGTACTTGAGCTGTATCAATTAGTAAACTGTAGGATAAGCTACAGAAAAACCAGGTATTTACATGGACAAAATTAACAAACACTAAGTATTCTACGTTAAAAATGGTTGCTAGGTTTTTATAACACCAAATCTATATACAGAAATTATGTCTTAGTTAAAACACACATAGTAATTTATTGAATAGTAAATGTTAATGCATGTTAAAAAACAAACATCCTACTGTAGCTATTAGCTTGAAGACAAATACTTGAAGAAATTTCAAAGGATTAAAACAGTAAAAATATCCAACACATAAATACATGTATTACATTCTCAATCTTCCTTGCTTGCTAAAAACTTCAAATGTTCACCATCAGTGCTCTATTATACGTCTACATATAAGGAAGTCATTGTAAAAGGAATGCCAGTTAAGTTCCCAGATGCCCATGAAACTTAACCTCTAATATAATATGCATTTTATAACTTTAATACTAAAAAGGTCTTCTGTTAACTTTAATACTAAAAAGCTGTTCTATTAATTTTACCACAATCAAGTTATAAAATCTATGTTGCACAGGATAATAAAATGAAAAGTAAAAAATAAGAGACCACTTTACAAAAAGGTACTCAAATATAAAATTTTATAAAATTATAATTATTGTTGTAGAAATTAAAAATTGTATTAAATATTCTATTTGTTCAAAAACTTCCAATACCTACTGTATGTCCACTATATGCTAGCTACTATCCTCATGAGAACAAAATAAACAATCGCTTTACCAAAAATGAATCAAACTGTATATTGTTTTAACATAATTAGAAGCAGACAGTAAATCCACTCCTGTGTAGCATTAAATTAATTGTCAATATCATAATCAGTGGCAATTAACACTCTTGAATGAACGCTCCATTCTAGTAACTGGCACAGTAATTGTTTAATTAGTGAATTAATGAGAGCAGAAATCAAGCCTTGGCCATCAGGCCTTACTTTCTAACATAAACTGGAAATTATAAAAGTTGGTGACATTTTCTTAAAAAAGAGAATAGGAAAACAGCAACTGAATACAGAGCTTTCCTGTTCCAGTACCACTTAATTTCCCTGTGCATACCTTAATTCTTATACTTCCTCACAATTCACCAGTCCTTTCTTTCTCCTGTTCTAACTGGGCCTAATGGCCACCTGCCTATCTTGCCAGTGAGGAAGTGTTGGCAGGACTTCAGTTCTCCCAGGTTTTCAGGAGGCACCTCCACTCCAGTCCAGGCAGCTACCCTACCCAGCATCAAAGACAGATGACTTGAAGTACTGACCCTCCTCTTAACAGCTAGCCTTCCAGCTAAAACTTTTAATTTTCCCTTACACATTCTGGGCTTCAGAGTGTTTTTTCCTCATAATGAAAATGATGTACTGATTGCCAAAGAAATCCTCCTTCACTATCCCTGGCATCATCCAGGGGAGGCTATAACAGTGTTCTTTTCGACCTTTGAGATAAAGGTGACTCATATCAAGAGATAACAAGACTTCCCAGCAAGAATTCCTAAAGCTTTAGCTTGAAGAATCACCACCAATAGAAGGTGAAGTGGCATTTCTTAATGTTTACTATGAATTAAAAACCCAGAATGGACTCAAGCCCTGGGGTCACCTCATTAGCCAATGCTTTCATCACATCACCACAGCATCACATCCACCTGCTGTGGAGTCACTTTTCAGTAAGACATCTCTTCAATATCCTTAGGAATTACAAGAGCACAGAAAACAAGAGATAAAAATGAACTAATAATTCTACTCCATGGACTTCAGTTGTAAATTCTACAAAATGCTGGAATGGCACCAGATTGAACCTAAATTTCTAACACTAATAGTAACAGTAAAGAAGAGCTCAGAAATGAAATAAATTTTAATAAGTGTGGGCCAATACTTTCCCAAAGTAATTCAAAATGGAATAAGGAGAACTACATGAAAACATGGAGAAGTTAAACATAATGAAGCTATGGCTTCATCAAAGATGATGGGACCTTTCTAAAAAGTTCAAATTCACTACAATTGCTGATCTGTGAAAAGCTCAGAAGCTGACTTTTGTTCCTAAAAATCCCCTGTTAATTTATATTCCACTAGGCTGGCACTGCATAACCATTCAAAAAATTCTTTCAATATGAAAAGCATGTTTGGCTAATTTAACTTTTACATACCCAAGTAAAGAAATAATTAGATATGATATAGTTAAATATTTCTTTATAATTTGTAATTTTTCAGTAGTCATTGAAAATTTTGAGAACTGAAAAACTAAAGCTGAAAAAAAAGATATGAAGCTGTTAGTCTTGAATATAGAAACAAGAAACTGATATTCCAAATTAATTGACAAGTAAATTATAAGTGAGGTATACTTCATGTAACTCTTTCTTCCTACATGAATAAACCTGAGGAAATTTATAGCAGCTACCATGAGGGCCTAGTTTATTCTAGACATGTTGGTACCTTTTAACATTTTATACATCAAGTATAGTCCATGACAATCACCTTCCAAGGTGATGAAAATAATAAATTATAACCACTTTAAAAGATGAAAAAAAAGATGAAGAATCTTAGCAAAAGTCATATGAAGCTTTTTACATAACCTAGTAGGTAGCTGGGGTTGGCTATAAAAAAATCAAGTCGACTCCACTGTTCTAGCGGTTTTTAAACCTTTTACAAGAATGCAACCTTATTTTTGGAGAAACCATGAGAACACCCATATCTTAAAAAAATAAAAACTTAAGTGCTCTGTTTCAAACTGGGACTCAGACTCTGTTCTCCCCAAAAAAGGAACTCTAAGACGGTGCTGGAAAAACCTTGCTCCCTCCCTATACTGACAACTACTCTTTGTCAAGCACCCACCCATCCCAAGAGGATCCAGCCATAGGTTCCACCCTCAAGGAACTCACATATATGTGCAGCGTGACTAGTGTTACTGTCATTAGAGATCTGTGCAAAGTGAACATTTCACACTTACAGACATGACATTTAGTTAGGTCGTGAAGAAAATAAGAGGAAGAAGCCAAGGTACTACATCAAGAAATACTTCACTTATTTTTGCCAAATGACTTAATGGGGAGGGGGGAGGTGATGGGATGCAGCACTTTTGCCAGCTTCCTCTGTTTTTTACCGGCACTAACCAATCTTTCATTTCTAAGGAGGAACTTGGGGGTGTGAGAAGGAGAACAACTATACAATACGGTGATAATGGTCAAATGGCACAAGCTCTAATTTACTCTAGGGACAAAGTTTTTGCATAATTCCACCTAAATATTTTTGTTTAATCTGAAATGCTGTTTATTTTGCTGTGTTCAATCCAGATCACCATCACCCATAACTTAGTCCTTTATAATTAAATTCAGTTTGATATCTCACAAACAATTCTTCCAGTGTTAACAGAATGTTTATAGAGAATGTTTCTAAAATTACCTTTCTTCCAATTGCCCCATTCTGTTTTTTTGGAGGTGGAGGCTCAAAAATTCTTTGCTGCTGCTGAGGTGGGAGTGTAGAGTACAATGGAATGATTTTAATGTCACCAACTTCAGGACCCAAATCATCAACCTCACGCTTTATTCTCTTACAGGCTTCATCAATTTCCTACAAAATAAAAGTTTGAATCTGAAGACAAAACAAATATATACTGGAACGTTTTAAGTTTTATTTTATGTATACAAACTGCTTTCATTTCATGGATACCCTATTTAGAATTTAGTAACCAAAACAGTCCTAGAAACTTTGATTTCTGCATTGAAGTGAACACGTAACTGCTTATTTGCATTCTACACCCTTTTTCCTAGATTCAAATTTCCTAATTAATTCTCAACAAATTGTACTAAAATTGAAATTTCTCACCCAGGAATATTAAACTGCACTCATGACCTTTTCAATTTTCACAATCTAAAAGAAATTGATGTGCTAGATATTTTAAATAAGCCAATTAGGCTTTAATGTCACGTATCACTAATGCAATTATATGGCAGATTTGCTTCATTGTGCCTAATGAGAACAAACACCTTTACAGTACCAACATATTTAAAAACTAGGCTAACCCAAATATCTTAGATCATCTTCAAAAATTTCCTTACCACAGAAAACTATTCCAATGCATTTACATCCAAATGAAAGTTTAAAAGGAGGAGATATAATGAATATTGAGTGAGAGGGTGGGTGATTGGGTGGTGGTGGTGGTGGTGGTCCTAGGGGTAACAAAAGGACTTAAAAATGGGAGAGGGACAAATGTATTCTAAATTTTACTGGTACATTAATTCAATTAAACCCAGGATATGTTACACACATGCTTAAGTAGCCTGTTCAATGAACAACCCAATCAAAAGCTATCCTTATCAACAATTTATCTTGTATTATTCAAAACACAGAAAGATATAAAAAACAGGAAAAAAATGTTCTCAGGTAAAATAATTTTATATTTTTATTATATGAAAATAAAATAATTTTCTTTGAAATGATTTTAAATCGAAGTACTAATTTGTTTCCAAATTAAAGAATACAAAGTACTTGAGTACAATTTCAAACATACTCGTTTTCTTAAATAACAGATCAGGTCTTGAAAATTTTAACAGACAATGACTATTCAGGATTCAATATTAACAGTTCCCTTTGTGATTTCAAGTTCTAAAAGAAAATGGAAGGAGAATGCTTCTATTTATTGCAGGCAAAAAAAATATAACAATGGAAACAATATTTTTAGAAAAAACTGCTTTCAAATATCTAGATTAGAATGCCCCCTGCTGGCATGCAAATACAAAATTGTTTTAACAGCTCTTTTTAATTAAAAAATTTTAATATAAATATTAAACATTTTTCTTTAAAAACTGTATATAGGGGAAAACTGACACCAATAACCAGTTATTTGCAATTTTGTTAGTATTACCATATATATTTGTTAAATAAACGGCCAGAAAACACCAAATGTCTACTGATTTTACATATTTGAAAATTAAGTGCCCAAACCATACACTTGCTTTCCATTTGTTTAAAGCAAATGACTTTAAACAATATGACTTCCTTATATGTACCCAATGAGTATTTTGAGAAGAAAATAATTCCAACTTTACTGGGATCAGATCACCGAATCCGCTTAAATCAAACAAATATTCACGGGATATGAAGACATCTCTGAAGTGTGTGGAGTGTGGGGTAGAGGAACACCACAGAACACTCTTGGTTTCACAAAAGTGTGGTTTTAAACACTAAGTTTTTAAAACTCCAAGATAAATATTCTCACTTAAGATTAAAAGTTCCATAGAATTCCATAAAGTCCGTTTAGAATGCTATAAAACTCATCGACATACATCAGAAAAATAAACATAAGCAGGTAGAACTCCAGAAGGAAACACAAGGTTCACTTTCAAAAAGCAACCATGAATTTAGTCAACAGTACCGAGAAGTAATTTAGACAGATGCCCCCGAGTTTCTCATTTCAAGAAAGAATTTCAACTCTGAAAAGTAACAATAAGTTAGCAAATTAATGTGGACCCTACTAATTTAAAGGGCTGAACTTACTGCATGCTGAAAAAACATTTTTGCTAAGCAAAATTAAAGATAAAGCAAGAATTTGAGCATCTTCAAGTACCCACTTACAAACAACTGATATTGGAATTACAATCACTTCTATCTAATTCAGTAGTGTAGCTCCCCTAAGGACTTTACAAGGCAACACTTAATTTTAAGCAAAGGTCCAGATACTTTGCATAACATAAAATACATTAATTAAGTTCTAGAATTCAAATGTTTCCCAACCTTTGTTTGATTTAAACAGGTCTCCCTCCCTCACAAATTAGCCCAGAAGACTATAGAAGCACTACTGTTTAAGAAAAGTGGTCAAAATGGTAATATGGTCTTAAAAATCAGTTTTAAAATTTCATGAGATTATTAAATCCCATGGAGACTGACTACTCCAATTTATGAAGACAGAAATACTGCTTTTCCAGAATCTACCATTTAACTGATTAAGTACAAATAACAAAGGTACACAGAAATGAAGAACAGTAAACCATATACAATATTTTATATATCATTTAAATCAGCTCTACTAAATGCAATCAATGAAATCCATACAAAAATACATTACTCTGTCACCTTCTCCCCAAGTCTTCAAATTCCAGACCTGTTGTAATCTAAAGGAAACTTTAAAATGTATTGGGGAAAAAAAGAATGTAATGGGACACAAGTAATCTATTTAATAAAAAGCATATACTTCCACACACATGTGAAAACCTTGGGACTCCCTACCTTTCCTGATCTATGGGGTTGATTCTCAGTTGAGAAAATATCAACTGCATGAAGCTAACTCACAGAAAAGCTTCTCAGGTCCTCACCATGAGGCCACCTGTATTTCTGATAGAACTCTAAAATGCTTGATTATCTGAGCATAATGACTATTTACAACAACCTCAATACAGCATTACAGGATAACTGTTATTTATATATGCCATCAAAACCCATTTGGTACCAATGCTTACAAAATATAGAAATTCTTCTATTCAAAATGCATAAAAAGGAGACTAGTACACCAAGAGATAGCAACTTGGCTCATCTGGAAAACTGAATTCGCAATACATCTTATTTCCCAAAAAAACAACTATGGTTCTCTACCACAGATGATTTGCGCCCCCCCCCCCCCCATCTCAGAGGACATGTGGCAATTTTGGAGACATATTTGGTAGTTACAACTGGGGGAGGCGGTCCTACTGGCATCCAGTTGGTAGAGGCCAAGGATGCTGATAAATGTTCTACAATGCAGAGGGCTTCCCACAACATAAATAACACCAAGGTTGAGAAATGCTGTTCTACAGAAAGGACATGGCCAATAGGGCACAACAGTAATTAAATCCTAAAGAAATCCAAGGATAAAAAAATTACTCAGTGTCTATAATCTTGAACTCAATAGCAGTAAAATACTATATACCAAGCACCCTCAGAGAGTATGAACACAAGTAAAATAGTTTACATTCTAGAGGAGGGAGGCAGATGATACAACATCTGGGAAAGACTAGGGCAATTTCCCACAACACTGCTCAGGGTGTCACTAATAGGTGTACCACAGGCATTATACTGACCCATAAACCTGAGAAAATAGAAAAATCGCCTGAAGAACTTATTAAGAATGCAGATGCCTATATTTTCACTCCCAAATTACACATATTTCAGCAGAACTGAGACAGGACCCTGGAACCTGCAATGTTTTAACAAACTCTCCTCCCCCAAGCAGGCAATCCACTAGCCATACTTACCATATTTTTTACTGTAAAACAAGGCAAAATATTTTAGACTGCATCCATATACCATCTCAACTGTCTATTTTTGTTTTTATTTACAAATCTTTAAAAATGTAAAAACTAATCTTGAATAGCAGGCCATATAAAAACAAGAGGTGGCCATCCCATGTAGCTACTTAATTAAAATTAAGTAAATTAAAATTACAGTTCCTCATCACACTAGCCACATTTCAAATGCTGAAATGCTGTATGTTGCTAGTGGTTAACAGCAGAGTTAGAGAGCATTCTCAGCACTGCAGAAAGTACTACTGGTCAACACTGCACTAAAACCTTGTTACTCAACCACTAGAGGAGGAGCATCAGCATTACCTGCAAGTTTGCTAGAAATGTACAATCTCAGGTCCTGCCTAGACTAATTCAATGAAATTCTGCATTTTAACAGATTTTCTAAGTGATGTGCATACAAATTTCAGTTTGAGAAGCAACAATCTAGAAAATTCACAGAGCCCATAAGAGCAAATGAAAAGCTTTAAGATGCCCTTTAGTAAAAGGCTTTCTAAACCTGTTTTATCCAGATACTTTCCTGAATTTATTTTCAAGAATTTCACAGCATATCTATAAACATCCTGTTGGAAACAAGTTTAGAAAATGCTGTACCTGAGAATGAAATTCAAATCTAAAAAAGAGGTAAAGTCTAACACTTCCACCGAGCTCATGGAAACAGACAAGACAGAATAGATGTGTTTTGGTGGTGAATGGGCACCCAAGATCATGCACAAGCCAAATAAATGACTACAGTAAACCAACTGCAAAAGTGACGTGATTCAAATTCATGCTTCAGCAAAATTACAAAGTATCACAATACCACACAGCCATCTCCAGAAGCTGAAGTTACAACTGTTAAATCTTGAAATTCTTAAAGCATTGAACAGTTTTAACATATCTAACTATAACACAAACACTAGTGGTATAAAAAGGTATATAGATAAAAGAGTTCTATAGTCTATGTACAAATGCAATCATGTTGAAGAAAAACTTTAAACACTGGGATAAGAAAAACGTTTAATCTATGTCAAGTTCTTAAGTTTAATGGTATTGCATAATACATGTAATATACCAAAAGTTTCATAACAAATCAAATAATGACAATACCTCTTGCCCAGTTAAGAAAAGTAGAAGATCTCCCTCCTCCTCTTCACACATATGAATTTGGATCACCGTTCGGATCGCTGCTTCAAGATAATCTCTCTCTGGCTCCGGAGTATAAAAGATCTCAACAGGATGTGTACGCCCAGGAATAGTTAAGAGAGGACAATTATCAAAGTAAATCTGGAATTTTCCTGCATCTAGAGTAGCACTCATAACTATAACCTGAAACAAAAAAGTAAATCATTTGAAGCTGTCTTCTTGGGTTCTCATGTGGTCTTACACATAGAGCATAGTAATATTTACTGCTCTAAATATCAGTTATAAAGAAATCTATGAACGAGTCTTCAAACAAATAAACTGTGATTGAAAAATCAAATACAGAAAGGCTAAGTTGAGTAAGAGCTGAGTTACTTAACACTTAAACAATGAGAAATAAATAAGTAAATCACAACATATCTTCATGAAATACCTTAAAAAACCAAGGTTTACTTGTGGCTCACACACCCCTTACCCAGTGTATGGACAGATGATTAGAAAGATGTGGACAAAAAGCAAACGAAAAATAGGGTGGGATGGAACACTTGGGTGTTGTTTTTGTTTGTTTGTTTGTTTGTTTTTGGAGTAAGGAAAATATTGAAAAATTGATTGTGGTGATGAATGTACAACTATATGATGGTACTGTGAACTGATGGTATATCATGGATGACAGTATGGTATGTGAATATATCTCAATAAAACTGAATTTAAAAAAAACCACCACCAAGGATTACATAATATGTGTGAAAGGCTGGGGAAAACACATTAAAACCTAGTATGATAACTGTTACATTTACTAAAACAAAATACAACAACCTTACACATGGGAAAAACAGGAAGGAAATGCAAAAATCAATGGACCAGGAGGCGGGGCAAGATGGCAGACTGGTGAGCTGTAAGTTTTAGCTACTCCTCCAAGAAAGTAGGTAAAAAACCAGGAACTGCGTGGACTGGACACCACAGAGCAATCTGACGTTGGGCATACTTCATACAACACTCATGAAAACGTGGAACTGCTGAGATCAGCGAAATCTGTAAGTTTTTGCGGCCAGGGGACCCACGCCCCTCCCTGCCAGGCTCAGTCCCCGGGGAGGAGGGGCTGTCAGCTCCAGGAAGGAGAAGGGAGAATTGCAGTGGCTGCTCTTATCGGAAACTCATTCTACTGATTCAAACTCCAACCATAGATAGACTGAGACCAGACACCAGAGACTCTGAGAGCAGCCAGCCCAGCAGAGAGGAGACAGGCATAGAAAAAAAAACAACACGAAAAACTCCAAAATAAAAGCGGAGGATTTTTGGAGTTCTGGTGAACGCAGAGGGGGGAAGGGCGGAGCTCAGGCCTTGAGGCGCATATGCAAATCCCGAAGCAAAGCTGATCTCTCTGCCCTGTGCACCTTTCCTTAATGGCCCTGGTTGCTTTGTCTATTAGCATTTCAATAACCCATTAGATCTCTGAGGAGGGCCGTTTTTTTTTTTTTTTTTTTTAATCCTTTTTGCTTTTTCTAAAACAATTACTCTAAGAAGCTCAATACAGAAAGCTTCAAAGAATTGCAATTTGGGCACGGCAAGTCAAGAGCAGAACTAAGAGAGCTCTGAGACAAAAGGCAATAATCCAGTGGCTGAGAAAATTCACTAAACAACACAACTTCCCAAGAAAAGGGGGGTGTCTGCTCACAGCCACCATCCTGGGGGACAGGAAACACTCCTGCCCATCGCCAGCCCCATAGCCCAGAGCTGCCCCAGACAACCCAGTGTGACGGAAGTGCTTCAAATAACAGGCACACACCACAAAACTGGGCGTGGACATTAGCCTTCCCTGCAACCTCAGCTGAATGTCCCAGAGCTGGGAAGGTGGAGCAGTGTGAATTAACAAAGCCCCATTCAGCCATCATTTGAGCAGACTGGGAGCCTCCCTACACAGCCCAGCAGCCCAGAACTGCCCTGGGGGGACGGCACTCACCTGTGACATAGCACAGTCATCCCTCAACAGAGGACCCGGGGTGCACGGCCTGGAAGAGGGGCCCACTTGCAAGTCTCAGGAGCCATACGCCAATACCAAAGACTTGTGGGTCAGTGGCAGAGACAAACTGTGGCAGGACTGAACTGAAGGATTAGACTATTGCAGCAGCTTTAAAACTCTAGGATCATCAGGGAGATTTGATTGTTAGGGCCACCCCCCCTCCCCGACTGCCCAGAAACACGCCCCACATACAGAGCAGGCAACACCAACTACACACGCAAGCTTGGTACACCAATTGGGCCCCACAAGACTCACTCCCCCACTCACCAAAAAGGCTAAGCAGGGGAGATCTGGCTTGTGGAGAACAGGTGGCTCGTGGACGCCACCTGCTGGTTAGTTAGAGAAAGTGTACTCCACGAAGCTGTAGATCTGATAAATTAGAGATAAGGACTTCAACTGGTCTACAAACCCTTAAAGAACGCTATCAAGTTCAGCAAATGCCACAAGGCCAAAAACAACAGAAAATTATAAAGCATATGAAAAAACCAGACGATATGGATAACCCAAGCCCAAGCACCCAAATCAAAAGACCAGAAGAGACACAGCACCTAGAGCAGCTACTCAAAGAACTAAAGATGAACAATGAGACCATAGTACGGGATATGAAGGAAATCAAGAAGACCCTAGAAGAGCATAAAGAAGACATTGCAAGACTAAATAAAAAAATGGATGATCTTATGGAAATTAAAGAAACTGTTGACCAAATTAAAAAGATTCTGGACACTCATAGTACAAGACTAGAGGAAGTTGAACAACGAATCAGTGACCTGGAAGATGACAGAATGGAAAATGAAAGCATAAAAGAAAGAATGGGGAAAAAAATTGAAAAACTCGAAATGGACCTCAGGGATATGATAGATAATATGAAACGTCCGAATATAAGACTCATTGGTGTCCCAGAAGGGGAAGAAAAGGGTAAAGGTCTAGGAAGAGTATTCAAAGAAATTGTTGGGGAAAACTTCCCAAATCTTCTAAACAACATAAATACACAAATCATAAATGCACAGCGAACTCCAAATAGAACAAATCCAAAAAAACCCACTCCGAGACATATACTGATCACACTGTCAAACACAGAAGAGAAGGAGCAAGTTCTGAAAGCAGCAAGAGAAAAGCAATTCACCACATACAAAGGAAACAGCATAAGACTAAGTAGTGACTACTCAGCAGCCACCATGGAGGCAAGAAGGCAGTGGCACGATATATTTAAAATTCTGAGTGAGAGGAATTTCCAGCCAAGAATACTTTATCCAGCAAAGCTCTCCTTCAAATTTGAGGGAGAGCTTAAATTTTTCACAGACAAAGAAATGCTGAGAGAATTTGCTAACAAGAGACCTGCCCTACTGGAGATACTAAAGGGAGCCCTACAGACAGAGAAACAAAGACAGGACAGAGAGACTTGGAGAAAGGTTCAGTACTAAAGAGATTCGGTATGGGTACAATAAAGGATATTAATAGAGAGAGGGAAAAATATGGCAAACATAATCCAAAGGATAAGATGGCCGATTCAAGAAATGCCTTCACGGTTTTAACGTTGAATGTAAATGGATTAAACTCCCCAATTAAAAGATATAGATTTGCAGAATGGATCAAAAAAAATGAACCATCAATATGTTGCATACAAGAGACTCATCTTAGACACAGGGACACAAAGAAACTGAAAGTGAAAAGGATGGAAAAAAATATTTCATGCAAGCTACAGCCAAAAGAAAGCAGGTGTAGCAATATTAATCTCAGATAAAATAGACTTCAAATGCAGGGATGTTTTGAGAGACAAAGAAGGCCACTACATACTAATAAAAGGGGCAATTCAGCAAGAAGAAATAACAATTGTAAATGTCTATGCACCCAATCAAGGTGCCACAAAATACATGAGAGAAACACTGGCAAAACTAAAGGAAGCAACTGATGTTTCCACAATAATTGTGGGAGACTTCAACACATCACTCTCTCCTATAGATAGATCAACCAGACAGAAGACCAATAAGGAAAATGAAAACCTAAACAATCTGATAAATGAATTAGATTTAACAGACATATACAGGACATTACATCCCAAATCACCAGGATACACATACTTTTCTAGTGCTCATGGAACTTTCTCCAGAATAGATCATATGCTGGGACATAAAACAAGCCTCAATAAATTTAAAAAGATTGAAATTATTCAAAGCACATTCTCTGACCACAATGGAATACAATTAGAAGTCAATAACCATCAGAGACTTAGAAAATTCACAAATACCTGGAGGTTAAACAACACACTCCTAAACAATCAGTGGGTTAAAGAAGAAATAGCAAGAGAAATTGCTAAATATATAGAGACGAATGAAAATGAGAACACAACATACCAAAACCTATGGGATGCAGCAAAAGCAGTGCTGAGGGGGAAATTTATAGCACTAAACGCATATATTAAAAAGGAAGAAAGAGCCAAAATCAAAGAACTAATGGATCAACTGAAGAAGCTAGAAAATGAACAGCAAACCAATCCTAAACCAAGTAGAAGAAAAGAAATAACAAGGATTAAAGCAGAAATAAATGACATAGAGAACAAAAAAACAATAGAAAGGATAAATATCACCAAAAGTTGGTTCTTTGAGAAGATCAACAAGATTGACAAGCCCCTAGCTAGACTGACAAAATCAAAAAGAGAGAAGACCCATATAAACAAAATAATGAATGAAAAAGGTGACATAACTGCAGATCCTGAAGAAATTAAAAAAATTATAAGAGGATATTATGAACAACTGTATGGCAACAAACTGGATAATGTAGAAGAAATGGACAATTTCCTGGAAACATATGAACAACCTAGACTGACCAGAGAAGAAATAGAAGACCTCAACCAACCCATCACAAGCAAAGAGATCCAATCAGTCATCAAAAATCTTCCCACAAATAAATGCCCAGGGCCAGATGGCTTCACAGGGGAATTCTACCAAACTTTCCAGAAAGAACTGACACCAATCTTACTCAAACTCTTTCAAAACATTGAAGAAAATGGAACACTACCTAACTCATTTTATGAAGCTAACATCAATCTAATACCAAAACCAGGCAAAGATGCTACAAAAAAGGAAAACTACCGGCCAATCTCCCTAATGAATATAGATGCAAAAATCCTCAACAAAATACTTGCAAATCGAATCCAAAGACACATTAAAAAAATCATACACCATGACCAAGTGGGGTTCATTCCAGGCATGCAAGGATGGTTCAACATAAGAAAAACAATCAATGTATTACAACACATTAAAAACTCGAAAGGGAAAAATCAATTGATCATCTCAATAGATGCTGAAAAAGCATTTGACAAAATCCAACATCCCTTTTTGATAAAAACACTTCAAAAGGTAGGAATTGAAGGAAACTTCCTCAACATGATAAAGAGCATATATGAAAAACCCACAGCCAGCATAGTACTCAATGGTGAGAGACTGAAAGCCTTCCCTCTAAGATCAGTTACAAGACAAGGATGCCCGCTGTCACCACTGTTATTCAACATTGTGCTGGAAGTGCTAGCCAGGGCAATCCGGCAAGACAAAGAAATAAAAGGCATCCAAATTGGAAAAGAAGAAGTAAAACTGTCATTGTTTGCAGATGATATGATCTTATATCTAGAAAACCCTGAGAAATCAACAATACAGCTACTAGAGCTAATAAACAAATTTAGCAAAGTAGCGGGATACAAGGTTAATGCACATAAGTCAGTAATGTTTCTATACGCTAGAAATGAACAAACTGAAGAGACACTCAAGAAAAAGATACCATTTTCAATAGCAACTAAAAAAATCAAGTACCTAGGAATCAACTTAACCAAAGATGTAAAAGACCTATACAAAGAAAACTACATAACTCTACTAAAAGAAATAGAAGGGGACCTTAAAAGATGGAAAAATATTCCATGTTCATGGATAGGAAGGCTAAATGTCATTAAGATGTCAATTCTACCCAAACTCATCTACAGATTCAATGCAATCCCAATCAAAATTCCAACAACCTACTTTGCAGACTTGGAAAAGCTAGTGATCAAATTTATTTGGAAAGGGAAGATGCCTCGAATTGCTAAAGATACTCTAAAAAAGAAAAACGAAGTGGGAGGACTTACACTCCCTGACTTTGAAGCTTATTATAAAGCCACAGTTGCCAAAACAGCATGGTACTGGCACAAAGATAGACATATAGATCAATGGAATCGAATTGAGAATTCAGAGATAGACCCTCAGATCTATGGCCAACTGATCTTTGATAAGGCCCCCAAAGTCACCGAACTGAGTCATAATGGTCTTTTCAACAAATGGGGCTGGGAGAGTTGGATATCCATATCCAAAAGAATGAAAGAGGACCCCTACCTCACCCCCTACACAAAAATTAACTCAAAATGGACCAAAGATCTCAATATAAAAGAAAGTACCATAAAACTCCTAGAAGATAATGTAGGAAAACATCTTCAAGACCTTGTATTAGGCGGCCACTTCCTAGACTTTACACCCAAAGCACAAGCAACAAAAGAGAAAATAGATAAATGGGAACTCCTCAAGCTTAGAAGTTTCTGCACCTCAAAGGAATTTCTCAAAAAGGTAAAGAGGCAGCCAACTCAATGGGAAAAAATTTTTGGAAACCATGTATCTGACAAAAGACTGATATCTTGCATATACAAAGAAATCCTACAACTCAATGACAATTGTACAGACAGCCCAATTATAAAATGGGCAAAAGATATGAAAAGACAGTTCTCTGAAGAGGAAATACAAATGGCCAAGAAACACATGAAAAAATGTTCAGCTTCACTAGCTATTCGAGAGATGCAAATGAAGACCACAATGAGATACCATCTAACACCGATTAGAATGGCTGCCATTAAACAAACAGGAAACTACAAATGCTGGAGGGGATGTGGAGAAACTGGAACTCTTATTCATTGTTGGTGGGACTGTATAATGGTTCAGCCACTCTGGAAGTCAGTCTGGCAGTTCCTTAGAAAACTAGATATAGAGCTACCATTCGATCCAGCGATTGCACTTCTCGGTATATACCCGGAAGATCGGAAAGCAGTGACACGAACAGATATCTGCACGCCAATGTTCATAGCAGCATTATTCACAATTGCCAAGAGATGGAAACAACCCAAATGTCCTTCAACAGATGAGTGGATAAATAAAATGTGGTATATACACACGATGGAATACTACGCGGCAGTAAGAAGGAACGATCTGGTGAAACATATGACAACATGGATGAACCTTGAAGACATAATGCTGAGTGAAATAAGCCAGGCACAAAAAGAGAAATATTATATGCTACCACTAATGTGAACTTTGAAAAATGTAAAACAAATGGTTTATAATGTAGAATGTAGGGGAACTAGCAGTAGAGAGCAATTAAGGAAGGGGGAACAATAATCCAAGAAGAACAGATAAGCTATTTAACGTTCTGGGGATGCCCAGAAATGACTATGGTCTGTTAATTTCTGATGGATGTAGTAGGAACAAGTTCACTGAAATGTTGCTATATTATGTAACTTTCTTGGGGTAAAGTAGGAACATGTTGGAAGTTAAGCAGTTATCTTAGGTTAGTTGTCTTTTTCTTACTCCCTTGTTTTGGTCTCTTTGAAATGTTCTTTTATTGTATGTTTGTTTTCTTTTTAACTTTTTTTTTCATACAGTTGATTTAAAAAAGAAGGGAAAGTTAAAAAAAAAAAAAAAAGAAAAAAGACAAACAAGGAAAAAAAAAAAAAAAAGATGTAGTGCCCCCTTGAGGAGCCTGTGGAGAATGCAGGGGTATTCGCCTACCCCACCTCCATGGTTGCTAACATGACCACAGACATAGGGGACTGGTGGTTTGATGGGTTGAGCCCTCTACCATAAGTTTTACCCTTGGGAAGACGGTTGCTGCAAAGGAGAGGCTAGGCCTCCCTGTATTTGTGCCTAAGAGTCTCCTCCTGAATGCCTCTTTGTTGCTCAGATGTGGCCCTGTCTCTCTGGCTAAGCCAACTTGAAAGGTGAAATCACTGCCCTCCCCCCTACGTGGGATCAGACACCCAGGGAAGTGAATCTCCCTGGCAACGTGGAATATGACTCCCGGGGAGGAATGTAGACCCGGCATCGTGGTATGGAGAACATCTTCTTGACCAAAAGGGGGATGTGAAAGGAAATGAAATAAGCTTCAGTGGCAGAGATATTCCAAAACGAGCCGAGAGATCACTCTGGTGGGCACTCTTATGCACACTTTAGACAACCTTTTTTAGGTTCTAAAGAATTGGGGTAGCTGGTGGTGGATACCTGAAACTTTTAAACTACAACCCAGAACCCATGAATCTCGAAGACAGTTGTATAAAAATGTAGCTTATGAGGGGTGACAGTGGGATTGGGAATGCCATAAGGACCAAACTCCACTTTGTCTAGTTTATGGATGGATGTGTAGAAAAGTAGGGGAAGCAAACAAACAGATAAAGGTACCCAGTGTTCTTTTTTACTTCAATTGCTCTTTTTCACTCTAATTATTATTCTTGTTATTTTCGTGTGTGTGCTAATGAAGGTGTCAGGGATTGATTTAGGTGATGAATGTACAACTATGTAATGGTACTGTAAACAATCGAAAGTACGATTTGTTTTGTATGACTGCGTGGTATGTGAATATATCTCAATAAAATGATGATTAAAAAAAAAAAAAAAAAAAAAAAAATCAATGGACCAGATATAAATTTTCTTGCTTTAACAGGCAAGACTTCTTTTGAAAAAATTCCTGAAATTGAGCAGGAGTCATTCATACTGTTGTAAAAGTCATAGTAATAAAAGATGCAAAGGTCTGCAAGACTGTAATTAACCCATTAAAATTTACTTCAGTAGAAGACTTTCTTATAAAACTTTCTAAAAGTTTACAACTTCAGGTTTAAATTGAGTTTCTCCCTAAAACCTTAATAATTCATATAAGTGTAATCAATGGTAGCACTCATAGTTCTTCACATACATTCTTCAAAATCATAAATTTAATTTTTATAAACAAACACTCTTATACATACACAGACCTCAATTTTTTTTGTTAAGGTCAAGAAGCTTTCTGCCCAGTCAGGAAGGATAAGAAATTTAAAGTCACAACAAATGTTAAAAACACAGACAATACACTAAACATTGTAAAAATGGGAATTTCATAAATTTTGGGGGACAGAAATTTTAGAAAATATTCAGTCAGGTTTAAGCCCTTATCAACACAGTAACACAGGCCAGTGTTCAAAGAACAGGAAGAAAGCAAGGAACTACAGCAAGCAAATGCATTTCAGGAGCTGCCAGCTCTGGGTATAGTTACTCCCACTCTTCGGCATTATAACTTATAATGGATGTGTATGTGTTGGGACAAGGACATAAATCTGAAGGACAAAGATTTAATCCTTAAAGAAGGAGGCTTCTGGACTTACTAAAGGGTACAGTGAGCACTGAGTTTACAAAAATACTGTGCTACTAGATTAAAAAAACTGGATGAGTTAAAAATTCAAAAGATATGGCTTTAAAATACATTATTAAAAAGTGGGAGAAGGATACTTACTGTCTAAAATGAAGACATAAAAGTAAAGAATATATCACCTTAGGTATATGTTAGTTGCTTCTTTTACAATTGAAAAGATTAACTATAAAGGTCCATGATTAGAGTAACTGGTCTGTGTTCCTATATATTTACATATAAATCTATTTTATTAACTAAATGGGTGAAAGAAATTACTTCACCTTTAAATCTGATCGCTGTCTTACAACTTCCTTCAGAACACCCATGAGAATATCTGTAGCCAATGTCCTTTCATGAGCCTCATCAAGAATTATTACACCATAACGTTCCAGCAGGGGATCATTCATAGCTTCACGAAGTAACATTCCGTCAGTCATATACCTATATTCACAAAGAACACCTCAGTCAACGTTCATTTAGGCAGTTTTAAAACTAAACATCATGACATAAAGACGTTCGGTAAGCCAAAATTATCTAACATGTTAGGTAAGCCAAATTAAACTTTTGCTCATAACAAATCTGCAATGATTTCAAAATCAGTTGCAAAATTAGAAAACTTTGTAGTATACATCAACCAAGTTATGTACATCATCAAGTCTTGCCAAGAGAGGCTGTTAATACTGAAATGTGTTGAGAAGATAAGCTTGATTATGGAATATAATGATTACACGGTTTCACAGAAATGCCAAAATAAAAATCATTTTTAAAAAATGGATTTCTTAAAAAAACTTTTTTAATATTCAATCTGCAAAAGAAAACCAAAACATCATTTAAAGTTATTTTATGACATCATACCAATAAAATGCCAATGTACATTTTTTTAAAGCCCTAATAATTCCTCATTTAATAACTAACAACAGGCTCCTAGGCTCCCAGAGCATGTGGGTCTACCAGCTCTCCTTTCATCCACCCTAACAATTCAATGAGATGACCATAAAGAAGCACAAAAAGGAATACGTTCATAAAGTCGCTGGGAACAAGAGGGAAGATTTCAGTACTCCAGAAATGTTTAGTACTGGAAGATACTCAGCATTTAGAAGAAAAAAGGTGAAGGGCATCAGATTGATGAATGAACCAAAAAGAGATGGAAACCAGGCTTGCAGATGGCTCAAGAAAAAGCACAGCACAGAAGAGGGAGAGGCACCCTGCAGATTCAGACAAGAATCCAGGCAATCAGTTGAAGGATAGTTTGCAGAATGGCTATGTAGTCTGCCGTCTTCTCTCCATTCCACTCTGGCCACTACTGTCAATACAAAAGAACTATCCTTCGTTTGGCACCTGAACAAAGCAGCCTGCCTTTAAATGTGAAGACTTAGCTCAGATTTTACTTACAGATCTAAAAGCTTTATAAAAATCAGAAGTCAACATTTATGACTTCATCAGCTTGGCTCTCTTCTTTATGAATTAATATAATCTAATCTTTCATGGATGAACTTGGTATTTTTAGCTAACGCCATCTGTTGGAACAATAAGTTTAGCAAACAGCCTACAATATAAGTAAATCCTTCTCTGTATTTCACCTAAACTTAATTCTAAATTTAAGAAGACTTTTGGCAAACAAATTCATCTTTACTTAATTTATGTTTTATGCTTTTCCTCTTTAGCCATATTTTTTAAAATAAACTACCATATTTCTGGAACTGAAAACAGCATTAGCTCCAAGATTATTTTAAATAAGACTATGAAAGAAAAAACACTGTCAATTAAACTATGACTAAATGCCTTAACGACAGTCCAGCATAGTACATGAATCAGCTACACTTTAGCCTCTAAGTGCTTTGATTTAGCCTCTAGGTGTTTTGAAATTTCTCTATCTGTTTGGGGCCTTTGGTAATTTCTTCTACCTTCATATCCACTACCTACAAGTGACAGGTAATTCTCTTTTACACATTACTTCAGTAACAAAACATAATTGTTTCATCCACTTACTGGTAACTTCCTTTGACTAACAAGGTACTTTGCTGCTTTGCAAGAAAAAAGATTGAACTGTTCATTCTTCTAAAGTCAAAGATTCTCTTAACTACTATCAAATTTACATGCTGCTACTCAGTTTCCAGGCCTTTCTGGATACTCAATAACTATTCATTTCAACATGGAATCCTAGTGTAATCTCTTGAAGGCATTTTAATTAGCAAACTTTAAAATGTCAATATATGTAGTTTCAACAACGCCGAATGACTTACCTGAGATAACAATATGTACAGCTACATCAAATTCAAGCATGTACAGGCAATGGCAATGACCAAACTGCCATCAATTACAAGTCCTTGCATATGCTGCAAGAAGCATCCCAATTTCAGATCTTAAAAATGTGAGAAAAGTCACAGACCTATTGAAATAATCAGACCTCAACTTGAAAATTCCTTAAAACTCATTAAAAAGATTGCTTTCTTCACTTTGACCTTTTCTCTTTGCACTTTCCTCAAGCCTGGATAGCCACAACAGTATGAAGGCATTCAAAAGAATGACTGACCCAAAAAGCCCTTCTTTTATATTTTTCTGAGAAGAGCGGAAACATTACAAATGGCAGATTATAAAAATCATGAATTAAATTAATGGAATTATTTGTCATGCTTTGACAACACTGCATATTACGTTAAATGGTCAACAAAACCTGAACATCTGTCTTCCGGGTTCTTAATAGTGCCTCAATATTAATTGGATCAACACCCAGTGATCCAATTCCATTAGAATGCTACAGTTAAGTATCTCCTGCATCATCAGTTAATGTGGGAAGTTGGCCATTTGTACCAAAGAGCTTTTGCAAGTTGGATGGTCTCTTAAAAATATAGCCAAATCTGCTTCTCTTTCAGCTGAAGAAAACTAATTACTGGCAGTTTAATGACTCTTCTAGGGTCTCAAAACAAGTTAGCTTACCAAGACTAGGTATCAGGTATACTGACCCCTGGGCAACTCCTACACTAACACATGCTCTTCTTTAAAGTTCCAGATAAAAGAATAATTGTATGTACAGATAAAATAGCAAAAAGACCCCTAATGATTTGCTGAATAGTTCTGCTATAAATCCAAGGTGATCTGACAAAGAGCAGAGGAAATACAGAACCATGTTCTAGTGTCCTATAAAAACCACAGACCCTTTTCCTTTATCTAACTCAAGTTTTACTAACTTTCAAAGTAGTAATGAAATATCAACCTAGACTAAAGAGTGAGTCATGAGAACAGGGAGTCAGAATAATAAAATTGCTATTACATAGTTTTAACGGTTCAATAACAAATAAGTAAAATGTCAAGAGAGCCAACTCTACATTTTACTGAGTGCCCTCTTATCTGGTTTTTCTGTTTCAGTGAAGAGACTCATTTTTCAAAACCATCAGCATCACCAAGCAACTTGTTACCAAAAAAATAAAAAATAAATAAATAAAAAATTCGTGTTAGAAATACAAATCTCAGACCTACCTGAATCAGAAATTTGGGGGGTGAGGCACAGCAATATTCTAACAAGCTTTCACATGTTTCTAGTGCTTACTAAAGTTTGAGAAGCACTAGTCTACATCAAGTTAAATGAGAGGCAGAATAAGCAATGTCGATGTGCAAAGCAGTAAAAACAACCTTGGAATAAGTTAGAAACAGTTCAAGTTCCCAACCGTAACTTTAACAGGGGGAATAGTGCTGTTGAGTATTAATAAAATAAAACAAAAAATCCAGTGTGCTAAGTAGTGCTAACCTAGCTTGCAAGTATGTTTTGCAATGAGCACACGCAGATGGCATAGCACGACAACCAACCAACCAATCACTAACTCTTGACCCCAGCCAGCGGACATCACCTGATGCCACCACTTCTCATCTGAACAAAGAACAGTAATACATTACATACAAAATGTGTTATTTATAATTTTTTAAACATGCAAGTTGTCTGGCTCAAAGAAAAATCACAAAGACAGGAAAAAAGGAGAACTACACAAAGGTGAACAATGTTTTCCCAAAATTAAAGTCATTTTAAAAAATTTGAATAAGATAAACTATATATCTGTTATTCCTAGCTTTAATGAATGTCAATGACTAGTGTTCATTACGAATGATGAAAAAACAATATACGTGGGGAAGCAATCACCGATAACTTAATGTCATGTTACTTGGCACAGGTGGAGGAGTTGTGAGAGAAACTTCCTGAATCCCTACCTCAAACCTTCCATGCATGCCCCCTCCCCAATTCAAGACTGATCAAAAATTTAAAATGAAAATGAAATATTAGAAAAACATGGATAAAATATTTAAAATAATCTTGGCCAGGGGATGCAAAACTTAGACCAAAGTTAAGTGGTTAATTCAAGTACTCATACAAAATTCAAATTTCCACATGGCAGGAAGTATCGCAAACAAAAGCAAGAAACAATAACAAACTAGGCAAAAAACTGCTATTTATAGCCAAAGTGCTAATTTTGTTGAGCTCCTATAAATCAAATAAGAAAAAAGGTCAATCAACCATAGAAAGATGAGCAAAGATTATGAACAGATATCAGATTTCATCAATTCTATCACTGTACATTTTTTTCATATTTTACTTCCCTGAAATTGGGATGCATTTTAAAATAGAACCTTACAGATGGCTGTCAACCAGGTAGCAGTAATCCTTCTGGAAAGATGAGGAAAGCACCAGTCCCAGATTCCAAACAGAAATACAAACAGCTCATAAATTACACTCAATCCCATACAAAAGAAATGCAAATTAAAACCATGAGATTCCATTTTTCCCTTACAAGACTGACAAAGATAAAAAAAATTTCACAATGCAGTGTTGGCAGGGGTAAGAGAAACAATGCTCGCTTATTCCTTACTTGTGGGAGTAAATAAAATCCCTATGGAGGGCAATCTGACAACCGCTGAACAAAATTTAAAAATACCCTTTGTGCCGGTTTGAGTGTACTGTGTCCCCCAAATGCCATTATCTTTGTGGTCTTGTGTGGGGCAGAAGTTTTTGGTGCTGGTTGGATTTGCTTGGAGTGTGCCCCACCCAGCTGTGGGAGATAATTTTGATGAGATGTTCCCATGGAGGTGTGGCCCCACCCATTCGGGGTGGGCCTTGATTGGTGGAGCTATATAAATGAGCTGACTCAAAGAGAGAAAAGAGAGTGCAGCTGGGAGTGATGTTTTGAAGAGAAGCAAGCTTGCTAGAGAGGAACGTCCTGGGAGAAAGCTGTTTTGAGGCCGGAGCTTTGGAGCAGACGCCGGCTGCCTTCCTAGCTAGCAGAGGTTTTCTGGACGTCATTGGCCATCCTCCGGTGAGGGTACCCGATTGCTGATGTGTTACCTTGGATGCTTTGTGGCCTTAAGACTGTAACTGCATAGTGAAATAAACCCCCGTTTTACAAAAGCCTATCCATCTCTGGTGTTTTGCATTCTGCGGCATTAGCAAACTAGAACACCCTTTGACCCAACCAATTTCATTTGTAAAGATTTCAAAGATATACACCTGCATGTGTGAAAAAATGTGTGCACAAAGCTGTATGAAGGTACTCAGAACAGCAACTGTTTCTAATAGTAGAAATGGCAAATGTGGATGTCCATCAATAAAATTAGTCATATAAACCAGTGTACAACCATAAAGTGCTTCCCAGTCATTAAAAAGGAGGCTGCTTTATATTTACTCTTCTGGAACAACCTCCAAGATACAATGCAAGTAAAAGCAATAAAGTGCTGAATACTGTTTTCATACTAACTAGTATGGGGGGGAGGGGAGGTCCCATATATATAAATATGTTAACTGTACATATTCTAGAGATTTTCTAAATATCTCTAAGGAATTGGTTAACAAAGACCACAGCCAGGAGGGTAACTCGATGGTTAAGAGAAAAGAGAAGCAGAGAAACTTATTGTGTAACATTTTTATCTTTTTAATTTTCTATCAGACATATGTCTGAAAGAACTGTTTTAGTAGGCAAAATCTGAAGTTAAAATCAAGCAATAAATCCGTATTTTGAATCTGAATTATTTTTAAAGGAAATACACACGTATCTCCACTCCCTAAAAACAAAGGGTGAATAATGCTAGGAATATATTTAAATGGGAACCAAATTCAGTGTACCAGTTGCACCATGTGCCTTTTATAAGCCCTAATTTATACCCTGAAGAACTTAAATCTGTTGTGAAAATCCTGGTTATATGGTGCTATTTCAATACTGTTAGAGTTTGGTTATCTTTCAAAGTATAGGTTTTATTTTGCCATAACTAAATATGCAGATAGTTCAAAACTGTGTTTCTAAAGATTCAACATGACCCAAAGAAATTCTATCTTCTTCAAAGGTTATCTTATAAATGATTTGCTCTGTTCACACTGAATAATTAAGCTTACTGTTTTCCATATCCTCTAAAAAGCCTTTATAAGTACTTAGAGATCAAGAAGTACAGGAGATGAAGAACAAGGATGGAGGAAAGGAATAATTAAACACATAGTGCTTAAGGACACACACTTGTGCATATGACATAATGGCTAGCACTATATTTTCCAGTCTATGCAGTTCTATGAAGTTATGTCAAGTGGATTTTAAGCAAACCTGATTTCCCATGTCAACACAGCAGCTTAAAAAAGCAAGACATTTTATTCTTCAATATTAAGGTTTCCTGTGTGTAATCCCATAGCCATTGTATAAGCATTCAAACAGTCCAAGTTTAGATTACTTTATAACCTTAACTTCTATGTGTACAGCCAACAGAAGAATAAACTACTTACTTTGTATAAACAGGTCACTCGAGATGGTACAGTAAATTGCTGGTTCAACCTGTTAAATGATACCTATTTCCAAGGCAAAGTAAATATGTACTCGCCTTTTTCAAAACAAATTTATATTATTGTTTTCCATACTCAACATGCAGAACATTACAGAACTATGAGCTTGAAGAGGGTGTTTCAACAGCTTACACTACATTCCTTTTGATGTCATCTTTGAGAAGCTGAATTTTTGGTAGTTGCTGTGATAAAACATATAAGACAAAATCACTGAAGAACAGAAAATAAGGGTGGCAGTGTCCAATCTAATTCCAGTGTTTGAGAAATTGAACAATGGTCAACAGGCACATACGTCACATTATCAAATAATGGTGGTTATTGAAGAATGACATAAAAATATTTTTTCTTTAAATGTATGCGTATTTTTTTAAAGGTTAAGCTGTCAGGACATAAATACAATGTTGTTTGGACTTAACTACTTAATTAAATAGAATTCCAAGGTATCTATTTTGGCCTGTGGTACAATGAAAACATTACCGAGACATTAAAGTATCAACAACTGAGACAACATGGGAACTTCTGCCCTACTTAAAACCTAGTTCATCCACCTAAAGTACCCAGAAATGATTTATACTATTTGCTACTACCCTTCTAGTCAGAAGAAATACCCCCTTCTGTGTGAAATTATACATACCATTCACATAACACTCAAACTACCTTCTTGTTTCACATCTTACCTCCCCAACCACATCAGGGAAGAGCCAGTGATACTATATTAGAACAGCCCTTTATACACTTATTGTTCCTTTTATTAGTAAAGGAATGAAGTTCAATTTAATTATATTCTCAGCACCAATATCACACACAGTATTAACTCCAATCTTGTTACAGTCACAATGGAATTATATATATAGCATAATATTAGTCACAATGACAACAAAATACTAGATGTAAATAGTCACATGGAAAGGCAATATAGTATTTTGAATAAACTGGAATCTACAATGCTTTAATGCATGTCTAATTCAACAAACTGGGTAAAAATAAAGGAAAAAGAAAATATTAAAACCACATCTGTCATACGTACAGCGTCATCGTTCTTATGACAACCAAAATACTTAAGACCAGCAGCCAAAACACACAGCTTTGTTTTGGTTAAAGGGCTAATACATTTGCTGTGTTTCAAACTTAAGATATCTAATCAAGTAAAAGAAATGAGAACAGAAGAATAAACTACTTCCTTGGTATAAACAGGTCACTCAAGATGGTACAATAAAGTGAAAACAAAATACTAGAAAACATGGATAAAATATTTAAAACAATCTTGGCCAGGGGGTGCAAAACTTGGACCAAAAGAAAGGGGTTAATTCAAACTTGTATGAGTACTTGAATTAAATGGCTAGGAAACTAACAATGAAAAATAAAGTAAACCAAATCAGTTCTTTTTCAAAACACTGCCCATTCTTCAAATTTTCAGAAGTTTTGAAGGAAATGTTCTTCCATCCTCACAATGGAATTCATAGGAAGCTAGGATGAATGTGCAGGTTCTATTTAATGAATAGAAATGATCATTTTTTTAAGATGCTGACACTGTAAACAAAGAGCCTTCTATAGCTAATCTCTTGCATATATGCAAGGATAAGAAGGTAAAATATATTTAAAATATAAATAAAATATAAAACTAAATTTTGAAAATCAAGTTAGTGTTTATAAAAGCCAATAGAATTCCACTTCCAAAAAGGGCAACTACAGTGATTTATAAGTCTCTCTGGTAAGACCCTTTCAAAGGGTCCAGTAAAATTACCTGAATTGGAATGAAGCCTTCCACATAATAGATGTTCAATAAATTAGTTTATAATTACTGTTTGCATAACTAATGTTCTTCAAAATACCACAGCCTGTTTCCATCTTTACCCTGGGCCTTAAACGAGTATCTGGATTCATTCATTTCATAGTGACAAGTAATGTCAAGGTTTAATTCAAGTTAAAACCCCAAAATTGTAATCCAATTATTATTGTGTTAAAAGGAACTTTATTAAAATGGTTTTACAAGTCTCCTTTTAATTGGGTTAACTGGTGAATAAGATTCAATAAATTCTTTCTCAAACTGAGAACCTACCATTCCCACCAGCAGCAGCATGAGTAGCAAGTTTAGTGAGCACTGGCTGGGTACCAGGAATTACTCCACAGGTTACACATGCATTAAAGCATTTGCTCTTGGAACCCTAGAAAGTAGCTACTATTATCAGACCCATCTTCTGAAAAGTTAAGAAGCACAGGAAAGTTAATTTACGCAGCCAAAATCACAACTAATAAGTGGCAAAGCCAGGAGATTCAGGCACTAGGATCTGAGAGCTTGTGACCTAGAATCCACTTTCTTTTGGTTCTCTCTCCAAGTCATCTGTCAAAACCGAGGATGACTTACAAGAAAACCTACTCTGGAATCTGATTGGTTCTTAGGCACTTAGTGTTTCAGTCTGTGCCCAGAGAGTCCAAGGAATCTGGTATGGCAGGGCCTGTTTACCCTCCCCAGGGTCAACCTTAAACTTTATGTACCATACTGCTCTGTGATGCAGCCATGTTATTAGGCTCTTACACCTGTTTAAATACTTTTGGATTCCCTTTCATCTTCTTGCCTACATTCCTCTTTAAAAATCAAACAATTCTACAAGTTTGTTATCCAGGGTGGGTGGAGCAGCACTTCTTTTGCTGGTTTGTTCAAAACTTCTCTCCCTCAAGCTTTACAAGGGACAGTTCATCACACCCTAAAATCAAAGACTGCACATTCATTCCTGTCACTCAATTACAGATTTCAGCCATGCCCTCTTTGCCTTTACCTCTTCCAAATGAATTCCAACTGATTTTAATGTAACTCTCACTAGCCTCCTTCAGCCCTATCATTTTAATTGACCTCCAGACAAATTTCACTTTGAGAGGGTTGAAAATCAGAAACACACTATTTTACACTAGGGTAAAGAATTTGTTTAATTTTGTTTCCAATGTCATTCTTGCTGGTAGGTCACAGCAATAAATTGGGCCAATGTACTAAAAAAATAATCTATGACTCCTGTATAATTTCTTCACTTTGAGTTCATAACTCCTCACTGGAGGTATGAAATTTTTATTTAATTCCAAAAATTGTTAAAGAAAGCAAAATGAAACAACCACTTACCCATTGCAATACCTATGCAATACTTCTAAAACTTCCTACAGGCTTAGCTCTCTAGCTAGAAAAGTTTCATGTCACTTACTGTGCTTGATTCAAAAGTATAAAGATGTTTCTAACATTTATCACCAAGGAGCCTCACTCTCTATACTTTGCCATCCAGAAAACATCTCAATTTACTGTTAGCCTTTTTTTCTTGTCTCCAATTCAATTTTCATCTATTTCTAACATCACCCCTAATCTCTCAGTGACATTACCCTTAACAGTGTCACACAGTAAGTGAAGGTAACATGAAATAGTTCTCTTCTTCATATATACGTGGCCCATTTATACCTCTAAATTCAGGGCATTAAGCCAAACATTCACTGTTTTTTTTTCTGAAAACCAACTATTACATCCAAGTGAAAATTTAGGTTGAGAAGCTCTTCATTTTATTACAAACTAAATAAATTTGCTCAGACAAAATTTAACTTACTAACGTGTAAACTGCCAAGAAAACCCCTGCCCTATAAATATAAATCACATTTGCAATCTGCAGTCCACCAGAACTCTACCACATTTTGAGTATGTCTGAAATATAATTACTTTAAAAGTTTCATGTTTTGACTTTCTTGTAGCTTCCCCTGAAATTATATGTAATATAAGCATTTCAAGAAAGTGCTGGGTCTCACAGAGCTACCAGACACATGTTCTCTAAAGACAGCTAAATATTTTCTCTGTTTCATAAATATTACCCAGATTGGGTCCTCAGCCTTGTGACAGATTCCAAAAGTAAGGTGGATTTGATACCCGTAAGTGAAAGATTTGGAGTAAATGAATAATTATGAACATCAACTTACCCTATCACTGTACTCTCTCTACCAAGAAGTTTCAACAAAACCAGGAAAAATGCCTTTTCAGGGAAAATCCACCCTTTCTTCAACATTATGCTGAGGAATACATGCTCATCCATGCTCTAAACTGTCATGGCAGAAAAATTCCACACTTCTGCTGCTCCTTCCATCTCCTTCACTTTAAAAAAATGCAGGTTCTGTGTGCAAGACAACTGCACAGGTAGACACACAAACACTTTTTCCAAAGAGTGTATGGTCAGTTAGGCAATAGACACAAAGAAACCAAACTTTCATCATCCATACTGTCTATAAATCAGTCCTTTAACATCTCACAAGATTGTGGTATGGAAATGACGACTTCTTTTAAAAGTCAAATGCCAGATGAGTAACAAAATAATGACAAAAATATATAATAGAAGGGTAAGAGATGTGGGATGATTTGAGTGTTCTTTTTTATTTTTTTATATATATTTTTCCTTTATTTTGGAGTAATGAAAATGTTTGAAAATTTATTGTGGGAATGAATGCACAACTATATGACGACACTGTGAGCCAGATTGTATACTTTGGATGGATTATATGGTGTGTGAGTATATCTCAATAAAATTGCATTAAAAAAACTCAACTGCCAAATCAGCTGGAGGCTTAAGGAATATACAGACAACTGAGCCTTCTCAAGTAAAAAGGATTTTTCCCTTCAGAAAAGAAAGCTGACAACAAAAAAATGCTGTTCCCTCTGCCTGAGAAGCTCTTCTCCCTGTGCCCCAAATTCCCTATTTTGCCTAAACATTACTTTCGACTCAGGCCTTGACTAAACGCCACTTCTCTAAAAGTTGTTTTCTCTGACTTTTTTTTCCAATTTAAACTGAATTCTCAAATCACACTTTCATGTAAACCCGAGTGTTCTAAGAAGTCCAATCACAATTTGAAACTTTATGTTTTCATTTGCTATACAAGGACGGTAGTATTTTTTAAAATTATACCTAGCACTGTCCAATATACAGAAAGCACTCAACTATTGGATACTGAATGATTAAGCATTACTAGTATTAAAAATTAGATTCCTTCAATATCAAATTATCTCTGTAATTTTGAAGATTGGGAAAAAACAAAAGGGGGATCATACCGCCTAAAACAACTGTGAAATTAGCTACCAATTTAACAATTTCAAATTGCACAGGTACAAGACTATCAAATTGTTTTCATCCCTAGGAAACATTTAGCTTCCTCAAAAAAACTGAGGAAAAGAACAATTTTAAAAAATTTGTTACAGCTCCAACCATAGACAAAGTAGTTCTTAAAACCCATTGCAAAAGTTTTATGCTAAGAGTCATCAGCTGCTTCTTCCTTGTATCAAAATGATTTCAGATATTTTTTACTGCCTAACTTGTCTGTCAACTACCCTACTTTTTTCATGATTTCCACTCCAAGATAACAATAGGAACATACACTGCAAAAGGAATGCTTCACACAAAAAAAAGGGGGTGGGTGGGGAGGAGGACCAGTAAACATGCAACAAACAAACATAAAAACCATTTTAGCAGTGGCTCTGTAAACCAACTTGTCCACTGGAAGGGGGTGGCTATTTAATGCTGTCAAAGAGTGTTGCACTACCTTATACTACATCCAGTTTCTGTGTAAATAGCATATTAGTCCTAGAAACTAGAATTTATGCAATAAATCAGAACTTCTGAAGCAGGATGTATGCCCCAAATACGGAAGAAATTACCTTTGGTCCCCTAACTTCTACAGAGACGATTTAAAGACACACTAATTTAGCTAAAATACTCTTAAACTTCTTTAATTAGTAAATAATCCCTATTTACTGCCAAGAGCATACCAAGCAGGATATGGTTAAATTATGTGTACCTTATGCAGAATCTTTGAAAGTAAATCCTTATTACCATATGTCTGTGGTAAATATTACAGAACAGACGCATAACCATTTTATATGAATATATGAAACATCTAATGAAGGGTACTGATAGTGTCTGCTATGTTCACTCTTCCTAATCAGCAAGGCTTTAGCTGTTTTTAACATCTGGGATCTCAAAAGAATGTGTTGAGAAATGACTATACAAAATGTATCTAGGGTGTAATAAAACACTAAACTCTCATCAGTTAAAACTACCACTGGCCCCCTACTATTAAATGGAAAACAGAGTCAGCCTTGAAAATATGCCCTTTTTCTAGAAGAAACCCCAATAAGCTTAACCTGTCCGGCAGATGTTTAAAAAAAAAAGTTTAGTTTTAACCTCTGGGAACCATTCCACAAGAAAACATCACGCTGCCAAAAATACTATCACTCTGAACTATAAAAGCTATTTATATATAAGCCACTTTTCACTCCCCAAAACTGAACCAAAATCTTTCACAAGATACATCTTTTGAAAACCTAACCTCTTCCTATTTTCTACTATACAATTACTCTATCCCAGTATCTCATACAACTCTTTCATCTTCCAATTCCCAAACTCTGTTCACCTTATTCTGCTGTGGCCTACCAAGAGAAATTTCAATACACAGTGAATCAAATGTCGGAATAGTGAAATTACTCCTCCTAAAGATGAGTAAAATCTGCCCTCTATTATCCTCAAGTACATAACTGCTTTTTATAAAATCATGAGCTGTGGAATAACTTTTGCCAATTATACTATAATTACAAGTGATCAATAATGTGTTATAAACTACAAGATTTATTCAATGAAAAGATGAAGGTTAAGCCAAAAATTATGTCCCATTAAGTCAAAGACAAGCTGACTTACATATTTTAAAGTTCAACAGCTATTATAAATGTTACTGAATTCCTTAATATGAAGTTCTAATAAGACCTATATCCAAAAAAAAAAACCCAGAAAAAGTTGTCATGAAACCTGAAGTGACTGCTAATTGAAGTTGTGATATCAGTTATATTTTAATATATTTTAAAGCGTATCTTTTACAGATAAGCAGCAAAATATTTACAAATGAAATTATGTGACATCCAGGATTTGCTTCAAAATATGGGACAGTGGAAAAGGTTGGTGTATACATGAAAGTTTGGCCACAGGTAAAGATGGGTGATAAATATATGGAGTTTCATTATACTATTCTACTCCTGTATCATTTGAAATTGTCTATAAAACAGTTAAAAATCAAATGACAAATGAAACTTTTGTCTCTTTTATCTTGTACCTCTGCATTTATCTCTGCCAAAGATTCATGTTACTACCTATATAATGTTTGGTTCTAACGTTATCTTTTAAAAACTCAGGGAGAAGATTGCATAGTGATAAAGAAATCATTCTCAAAATGATTTAGTTGTCAAATACAGAATAAGCAGAGACAAGAGGGAAGTAAGATTTTCAAAAGAATTACCATCAGGTTACATGTATCACAACTTAGGCAAAATATAAGTGTTAAGATGAAGAATAAAAATTAATAAATTAAAAGAGCTCAATGCTACAACTAGAATGAAGAGGAATGAAGATCTTGAGAGGAGTCTGCAACAATATCTTACAGAACAAACGATGCCTCCTTTTAGCTAATAATGACTGTATAATCATAGCTGATTAAAATTAACATTAAAAGCCCTCTCTTCCCTAAATAAATCATATATCGTCCCACACATCATTCTTTTTAAAAGTAGCTGTCTTTATCACTTTTCTAACACATTTAATTGGTATATCAAAGTGCTTCTACTAAAAATCACACTTTTACATTATCCATAATTTTTCACCTAAGATACGGTACTAAGTTACTAAAATCTGAACTTTGGATTTCAATTTCTACTCAATAGTGATATATATTTCTACCAAAAAAAAATAATAATTCATGTTTAAAGTCATCTGGTAAGTGTAAAAAGGTTGTACTATGGATGATGCTAAATTTAGATAACTTGAGGTTCTACCTAGTGGCAGGAAACTAAAAGCAGAGAAAGAAAAGTGTCCATTTTTAAACACAGTATAGTACTTACTTAAGAATGGTTTTTGCACTACTGCAGTCTTCAAATCGAATGGAGTAACCAACTTCCTGGCCCAACATCACATCCATTTCATCAGCAACTCTCTGAGCCACACTCATTGCAGCCACTCTCCTGGGTTGGGTACAGGCAACTCCTCTCTTGGGTCCTGGTAATGATCGCATGTACTCCACACACCACTGTGGAATCTATCAAATAATTTCACATTTACATTAATTCTGCCCTGCCTGCATATCAAATATATTTAACATAAAGTGTGTTATCTCATTCCAAAATGTTTAATAAGATTCAGTTAGGCACATGACAGAATTATTTGTGTCTCATATTTATAATATGAGCCTAGGAAAGGTAACATGAGTGGGCTAGGTCCACTGAGGCTTTGCTGAGTATGTTCTACAGTAGGAACTAAACAATCATCAAGCATTTCTCTATGCATTAAAGAAAAATGTCCAATTTCTAACAAATTCTACTTTATAATAAATGTTAAGTTTCCAAAAACATTCTAAGAAATTATAACCTTAAACATTTCTATACAATTTGAGTAACACAAATGCAGGTAAAAATAGAAATCATACCCTCCCCCCCTTGTAGTTAGAGCTGTATCTTTTAATTCAATTCACATTTGGTTAAACCAGCAGAATAAACTCCTAGAACCTAGCCCTTATATTCCCATTCTTCTCTCAGGAGAGGGACACACAATGGCAACAGCTTAGATACCATTTTAGAAGTCAGTAAGTGCCAATCTCAAAATTCAACAAGACCTAGAAGAGTAGAAGTACCAACAACACTTCCTTAAAAAGAGGAGGTCAGGCAGGAGGGAGGAGCACAAATTGGCTGCCATGATGACAGTGCATTTCCTCCCTGTTCCAGGATCAAAAGCTAACAGATACTCTCTTTCATGGCTCTTCTCCAGTCTCCTAACTGGAAAACACCCACGAAAACTACTAGGTCCACCACATTAAGAACAGGAATCCACTGTTACAGGAAGTTAAGACTGAGTATTCATCAGTCTCCAAAAGCCAATCAGACTCTAATGCTACAGAAAACATGGCTTATCCTATACAGTGTTTTTACAACACCTGATAATGAATATCAGCTACTGCACTACTATGACTATCTTTTATTCAGTTCACTTCTGCAATTTTGGGATAAGCAGTTGTTACTGACAAAGAAGGAAGGGAAAGATCATTACGCTGTCTCTCTACAAACCCAACAATACCTATCTACAGTGGATTGACTAGTCCCCTCCAAAAATTCTACCAAGAACCTCAGAACATGGCCTTATACAGAAACAGGGTCTTTACAAACATAGCCAAGATGAGGTCTTACTAGATTATTGTGGGCCCTAAATCCAATGATCAGTATTCTTAGAAGAGAAGACACACACAGGGGAGACACAACAGGAAGAAAGGCCATGTAAAGACAGAGGCAAAGAGTGGAGTTATGATGTCACAAGCCAAGGAATGCCAGGAGCCAACAAGAGCTGAAGAAAGCAAGGATTCTTCCTTAGGGCCTTCAGAGGGAGCACGGCATTGCCAACACCTTGATTTTGGACTGCTAGCCTCCAGGGCTGTGAGAAAATAAATTCTGTTGTTTTAAGACACCCAGTTTGCAGTGCTTTGTTACAGCAGTCTTTGGAAATTAACACAATACCTTTAATGGGTTCAAAGCCTTCAATGAACAAAAATACTAAACTAAAATAGCATTATCTCCCTGGGTCTATAGAGTCACAGATACAGGTTATATGGTTTTCCAGCAAAGCTTTATACATTCCATTTCAGCAACCCTCTTATAAGGCCGAAGCAAAACGAAATTCAAAAAACATTCATTTTGAATTTGATCCAGTACAATGGATAGCTTACCCCCATTCTAGAAACAAGACATACACAGTTTTGGTTAAGGCAGCAGTTCTCCAACTTTTGATTTCAGAATCTCTTTACATTCTTAAAATAACCAAGGACACCAAATAGCTAATAAATTTACCACATTAAAAATTAAAACCAAAAAACTGCTAAAATATGTATTAATTCATAACTAACCCCCCTTCCAAGTTAACATAAAAAATATTATATGAAAAAAAATTTCCAAAGCCCCACCAAAAAAAAAAAAAAAATTTTAGTAAGAAGAGTGCACTGTTTTACAGTATTGTAGATCTCTAATGTACCTATTTCTACATTCAATGTTATTACAATAAATTGTTTTGGTTAAAGCACATAAAGAAAATCCTAGGACCTTATGGACCCATGAAAAGGTTTCAGGAACCTTCAAGAGTTCTCAGACAGTATCTGGAGAACTGCTGACTTATTGCATCTATTCACATTTCTAAGGAGAATAGCAATGAAGAAGGTAAAAGGTTTCTGAAATATGCAATATCCTTTTTCAAGCCAGGAATCAGTTGTAAAGCTCTTCTTCCCTTCTTCCACTTGAGGCCACCTTCCTAAATACTGATCTGCAGCCCTCTAGCTCTCTTGTTTTACACATTATCCTGACAGGTCTTACTTATTTCCCTCACTTCTAATACAATCCATACATCAATGCCAATCCTAACTCTAGTTTTCATCCCCGAATTAGTGATCGTCTCTACCCAAAGAACAAATTTTATTAGTATGCCAAATTCAACAAGTCCAAAAACAACCATTTTATACCTTCCCTCAAATAGCTGTAACTCCTCCTGTGTTCCCTTACTCTGTAATAGTGATTATTTTCTCTAATCCAGTCCTATCAGCCTTTTCAGAGTCAAAAACTTTTGTTTTGACTTTCTAAATGGTCTATCATCAACGTCCTCACTATATATAGGACATGCTTTTAAAAATCCCTATCACTCTCCTCCAATTAAAAAGCTCTGATGACTCCTGGATCCATAGTAAAATATATTAAGGTCTAACACATTAGTACAGTCTCACCAGCGCCCCCCCCCCGCCCTTCACAGGCACTCTACACTCTGGTCAGGGCATATGATACTTGCCTCTCCAAACTCCCTTGCTCATGCTGTCCCTTTGCCTGAACTACCTTCAATTTCATAGACATATGCCTAATACGTGCCTACAAAGTTGTACCGCAAAATATCTTTTATATATATATATATATACATGTCTAAGTCAAAAAACACTTAGATTGTGCTCTGAGGGTTTTGTTTTGATAGACAAAAACAGATACCCAAAAATCTGGCTGATTATTCTTAATGGTTCTGAGTCAAAGCCTTAAGAGTATGACAGAAAGCATTTAGATAAAATTCACTATATTCAGCTGCTGTTTCCCTTCAACGCCCCCCCCCCTCCAAAGTATCCAAGCATCCCAAGCATCCAAAAATGCCAAACATTAATCCATATCATCACAAACCTCTCATTTTCAGTTGACTTGACCTCCTTCTACAGTTAATAAACAAACTCATCTTAGAAATAAGGTTAACCATATCAGACCAGAGTAGCAGCATGAATAAAAGTTTGTGTGACAAAGGCACAAAGTTTTAAATGGTGAACCCACCAAAATCCATAAAATTGTATAATCCAAACCAATCTTCTAAATCTAAGATCTTTATAAATTTAAACTTTATTTTGCTCATCTGTAATATCGTGATTAACATCTTTGCAGAGTTGTCTGAAAAGCTTAAATAAGATAATACATATAAAATACACAGTGTCTGGCTTTACCCAAGTGCTAATTCAATAGGTTCTGTCAATACCATGCACAGTGGTTAAACCATTTGAAATAATTATCAAAAATACTATGATAATAGTAAGTTTAGAATTGTGTCCTTTCAAGTATTTCTTTAATTCCTTAAATTTCAATAAAGTGATAAAAATAAACCAACAGTTTCAGATCCTAATAGCAACACTAAATTTTTCCTCATTTATAAAGAAAAATTGTACTCACTAAGCCTCAGTCTTTAATAAGAGCCTCCTATTTTGGCTGCTATGGTAGCCTTCAAAATATCTTCATAAATACTCAAATTGATAAAATTTATGGCAAATGTAACTAGAAAAATGGATAAATTGTATAATTTATAATAATCATGTATCATGGGTACCTTACCATGGAAAAACAGGGCAAAAGGAAACACAACATATTAATAATTATCTCTGTATTGCAAGATGAGTAGTTATTAAATGCATTTCGACACTCCTTTATATTCCAAATTTTCAACAATGGCCAGGGATTATTACTTTTGTAATAAAAAGAAAATTTAATCTGCTCAGATTCAAGCATATGAAAAGATAGTTAACCTTACTCACAGCCAAGAAAATGGAAATTAAAAATTACAGATATCTTTCTTCTATCCGATTTGTAAAAATCCAAGTGTGACTATTGAACACAAGTGTGCTCATGCATGCTCATGGGAGAATAAACTGATACACTATCTACGGATGGCTATTTGGCCATTTATGTATCACAGTTATAAATGATCCCTACAGAAAAACTCACCCATTAAAATAACCATTAGAAATAGCATTCATGTCCATTAACAGGGACCCAGTAAATAATGGCCCATGCATGTTTAAACAATTTCCTAGATATATTACAGACAGGACATTAGTTCTATATGTGTGGGGATATAACTAGATGGATAAAGGTATGAGTAATGAAGGTACATGTAATGAGGGTTTACTATATGGCTTTTAGCTCGCTCATTTTTTGAAAAGTAATATTCACATGGTTAAAAAAATTTTCTAAAAATGAAACAAAAAAACCCAAAAGATAAAACAACCACAAAAAATACTCCAATGGTTCAGATCTCTCCACACAAGCATGGAAAACAAACCTTACAACCCTAAATCTACAGTGTCCCACAGCCAAAAGTGGGCGGCCATGCATCACTCTGCCATACTTGAGGTAACAAAATGGGGGATGGGGGAGAACTCAGCAATATCATTCTTCACTACAGACTCAAGGAAACTAGGTATTCCCTATAAGACACCTACTACGGATGTCATTAAAAAGTGATAAACATCAAAGCAACTATTCTTCAAGGTGTTCTACAAAGCAGATAATGGGAATGACCACCAAGATCAAATAGTAACATCTGGTAAACTTAAAATGTCTAACATTAATAAAATATGTACAGTGGTATACAATAACTCACCTGTGTTGTCTTACCAGAACCAGTCTCACCAACCAGCACAAAGGACTGATGTCTAACTAGAATATCTGTAAATCTATCTTTGTATTCCCAAACAGGGAGCTGAAGCCGTTTCTTTAGAATTTCATAGTATCGAGGAGTATGCGGTAAGTTGGTGAATGGATTAATGCATTGTGGAAGTGATGTGTGTCCTGCATGTCCAGTGTGTGCTGAATGAGCAGAATGTGTTGAATGTGCAGAGTGGGTTGAGTGAGCTGAATGAGAAGCTTTTAAAGGCGGTAATCCAGCACTGATAAGCATAGCATTAGTTGAAGCTCGCAATTCCTTCTCCTTCTCCTTCTCTCTCTCTCGCTCTCTATCTCCTCTATCACGTTCTCGGTCTCGGTCTTTAGACCGATCTTCACGATCCCGGTCACGATCTCGATCCTTCCTAAAAATAAAAATTTAGAATTCAGATTTTAAATTTTATGCAAAACTTTCATGGCAGCACTACAATCATAAAAAACAACCTAAATATCTGACAACTGAAAAAAAAACTGTTATAAAACACAATGAAGCACACATAGCTATCAGAAATAATGCAAAAGAACTTATAATGATGGATTCCCTAGGTCCCACCCATAAATATCTTTCCCTTCCTTAATGATGCCTGATTCTTTAACAGTCTCTTTCCACAACCTTTAACTTCCAACTGAGATAACTTAAGAATTCAGTTTCCTGTAAGTGAAGTTCCTTCCTAAGACAGCAGAAGTTAGACTGAGGGTGGGGTGGGGAAAAGGAAGGCCTAAATCTGGCAAAGAAGAATGACATCACAATTTTTCTCAGATTCTCCTTTGAGTTTTGTGGGGAGGTATTTTTTTTGGTACTGAAAGTATGTTTAAAATTTAGCAGAAACACTGCTATTGGACACAAACACCTTACACTAGTTATAGCAAATAGCGGTATTGCCAAATACTTTCTATTACAATCTACTTCTCATAAATTACTTTCATATTCCTTTGCCAAGGGAAAATGTATTGTTGTAATGCTATGTGGAAAAAGCATATTACAATATTTTACATATATCAGTACCTCAACTATGTAATATAAATGTAAGTTAGAGAACTGTTGGCGGGTTTTTCCTTCCTTAGTTACACTTTCCACATTTTGCTCAATAAGCATATATTGCTTTATGATCAGAAAAACTAAAATTAAAACTTTCATTCTTTTCTTTTCACTTCTCTTTCTTGCATTTAACCATTATCACTTCAAACCTAAGTACCTTGGTCAAGTATAAAATGAAATACAGTCAAATCAAAAACAAGCTTCACTGAACATTGTTTAAAATGTTAAAATTATACAGATAGCCACAATATTAAACTCAGTTGAGGTAATTTTAAATGGTCAATTCTGATATCTACTTCCAATTACTAGAGATGGCAACTAAACACAATCACGTGAGAGTGGTCTATGTTCATTCTACTCATCTGGTTTATTTCAGATCCAGTCCTGTAGTTGACAAACTTGCCACAATGTATTTGAACCCAAACTTGAATTAGGCAACATGGTAGCTATGACAGAGCCCCTAAACATGTCATTGTTCCTTATCCATAGCACACAAAAGGAGTAATTTCCTTTGCCCCCAGTATCACTAGCAGAGCATGAAAGAACAATCATTCTCTATAATGGACATCAAATGGGCAACAGTTAACTTCCCTTGGTGAGGTACAGCTAAATTGCTAGACCCAACATGAGTGAGGATGGCTCCCCAATTACAGAAATGGTAAACTGAACATATCCTTGCCAAACTGTATAATTACAGAAATAACTGCAGTTACATAAATAAATAAAAATATATAAAGTGATTCTCCCTTCTACCGTTCCAGTGTTCACCTTCTACAGAATCACAGAACATACAAGCTAGAACCCAAAAAATAACCTAAGAAATACAAAATTAACTCTCACAACCAAAACTTGAGGGCTGTCCTCTATCTTTGAAATATGTGGTCAGAAAAAATTAACAATCTTTGTTTCTCTCATTCTGTCTGATTTAAGGTGCTTATTAATTAAATAACCATTCATATTGCCCAATAATGCAAACAAGGAATAGCTTATAATAGGGCACACAGAAATGTGTCCAGCAAAGCAAGAAGCACCGTAGCCACAAATGGTTCCAAGACTAGGCATCTTAAAAGATCACAGAACACAGAGCTAAAAAAGAACTATTAAAGAACATCTGGTCCAAATAAAAATGAAGGCCAAAATGATGTCACAGGGTTTAAGCTCACACAGCTGGAAAAAAGAATTCGTGATATTCCACCATGGGGGGAAGGGGGAAGAGAGCATGAAAACAAAAGTTTAAAGAACTCATGCTTTACTTCTAAGCACAGTACCAGGACCTAAGATATGGGCCTAACCTTTCCAGAGTGTACCTAACTGGTGGTGGAGGGGGACAACAACGATCAATTGTATTGCCTTGCTTTTTATAGTAATACCTCTATTAAAGATTTTTTAAAGACCCACTTTATCAGAAACCCATTAGCAAAAATAGCTACAGCATAGGAAGCACAGAGTATCTTCTGAAGACACAAAGCATAGCTGCTGACCAACAAACATGGGTAGCTATGATGTAACGATAAACTGAGCACTGGGATCACAGTTGTATAATCATGGGCAAGCCATTGCCTCAATTTACTAATCTTTAAAGTGGAACGTATTAATTAAATAAGTCTCTTAGGTTAAAATAAGAAAGCCAACAGAGAGAATGCATAAGACAAACTTCAATCACCTAGAATTGCTGTCTATGGTTCAAACCGTCTACCTTCAGTGTGGTCAGATATACAAAAATAGTTCCATTAAATGGGGCTCACCCCCCATTTCAAAAACATGCATTCACTATTGTGAGTATGCATTTCTTCTTTTTTTAAATCGGCACTATAAAAGTTGTGTTCTTAAAAGATTTACTAAATGAGGTGTAATGCTTAAAAAAAAAAAAAAAAAACTAATATCAAACAGTGTTTTATAATCACTTAGCCACACTAAGCCACACCATCGCCAGGAGTAGAAACACAGTGACAGTTGTCAAGCACATAGTCCTGTTTTCTATCTCATTTCAATCCTGGCTCAGCACTTAAATTAGCTGTAAAAAAGACATTATCCAATTTCTTATGCCTGTTTCCTCGTCTATAAAATGTGGCTATTAACATTTGCCTTTGGGGGTATAGCAAAGATTAAATGAGTTAATATATGTTACATGGTACCTAGCACATAGTGAATACCCAATACACATTAACCATCATGAATAACTTTTTAAAACTTACAATACTATGTTAAGATGCTATGCATAATAATAAGCAATGCTGATGAATTAATAAATTGGTCAACAAACTCAGTTTATTTTAAATAAGCATTTCTTTCCATCTGGCAATCCCACTTGTAAGTTTACTCCTAACCATATAAATTGTGCAAATATGTATGTTAGTAAGAAGTTCACCACTCTTTTTCATTTAAAATAATGAAGCCTGGGAAATTACCTCAACACCAACAAAGAGGAAATAAATAAGTTATGATGTATCTTTACAACTGGAATACTACACGGCCAATGAAAATGATAATGTATACCTACAGTTCATGACATTTCGGAGAGGAAAAAAAATGAACCAAAAACGACTCATTAAGATCGCACTGATGTCAGATATTTGTGAGTAAATAGGTAGAGATCTAAAAAAAAACACTGATCAAAGGATTAATAATAGAGATGAGATCTCGGGGAATTTTTTTGCCTTTTTCTTTATACCTCTGGGTATGGACAGTTCTTGTGTTGCCTAGGACACGTTACTTAACCTCAGCGATGTAGAGAACTGTGGGGAAAATGTGTTTGTACCTATAAAGTACTTAAAAACAGGGCCAAGTGGGGAAAAGTCCCCATTCTGAAAAACCATTTTTCCCTACTTAAACAGTGAATTGTCTTTTTAGTAATAATTCTATATAGAAGATTTTACGGAATGATGGAGAGGAACAAGGTCAGAGTATGTAACATAAACCTGCAACTTCTCTGACCTCAAGGTTAAAATATGCTGGAAGAAAGTTACATACAGTTTGGAAGCATGAATATGAGCATTATCTACCACCAAACTACACCCCCCTTCCCAGCATTGGGGGAGTGGGACAGTCCTGTTGGTTAGTGTGCTCACAAAATTGACAAGCCTATGCTCTCAGATACAACCACTTGTGCTAACAGGGCTTTTAAAAAATTGCAGGATTGCATATGGAAAGGCAGTCGATAAAAGTGACTTTTTAAAAACTTACCAAGTCTGAAAAAACCCTGAGCACTAAAAACACTGTAAAACCATTACTAAAGAAAACCAGTTCCTTAAGAAATTATTTATTTAAATGAGAAAAATGAGTATAAAAACTGCCCTCCAGAATTTGTTTCTTAGAACTCCGACATTATTTCAAAGTTGAATTCTTTTTCAACTACAGGTAGATATCAAACACTATACAGGGGGATCATAAGGTCACCACCATAGGCCCAAATAGTAGGAATTTTTATTAAAGATATTTGTTTTGTAAGAGAAAGGGTACAACCACATTAGACAAACTATGGGACCACTAACCCCCAGGAAAGCATCTTAAACGGTGCACATACACACAAATATACCTAAATGAATCCGTTTCCTCCCAGTATAAATGTTTTGCTCCAATGTGAAATCTTGTGAGACACAAGCCAGATGACAAGCAATTTATTTTTGCTTCACAGGAATCAGGAACCAAGTGTCCCCTACTCTACCAACCCATTATAAATGTCATTAGAATAAACTGTAATGACTAAACTATAACCATAGGCTGTGTGCTGTAATGAAAAAAGCAACAGGTTAAGAATTAAAATGAAAAGGCTAAGGTCCTGGATACAGCTGTTGTAAACTTGCAAAAGCCACCTTTACTCTGGGTCTCCACTTCTCATCCATTGAGTAGAGGAGATTACATGTCTCTCAAGTCACACTGAGGTCTAAGGGTCTGTGAACTTATAGCTCAAATATGCTCAAGTTTTGGTGTGTGTGTTTTGCCGGGTGGGGCAGGAGTGTAGCCTAGGGGGAGAGAAAACTAATGCCTAATGCCGTCAACTGAAGAATACACAAAATTAAAATAGACATACCTCTGCTTTCGAAATTAAATATATGGAAAGACACCAAAAAGTACACTCTTACCTGGCTTATCACCACACTGACACTACAGATATCTGGAAATCAATCCAGGTCAAGGACTTCGGATTAAAAAAATTCACAAAACTATATAAATAACCTGACAATAATTCCATACACATACACAAAATTATAAAATTATGCAAAGTATTTGAATATCCAGGCTTTCCTGTTGTTGCCTCAATTATCTAAATACATCTTTGTACTTCAGGTATGAACACACACTGGGTAGAAATAGCTCTGATGCAATTACTCAAGTTAACTGTTAAATTCCTCTGTAGCTTTAGAAAACGCGAAGGGAAAGGAAAGTAAGCTGAAACACCAAGACTCTGTATATAAGTATTTAAACCCCAAACAATCTCCCCACAATCGATATTTTGCCATAATAAAAAAATCATTTTTTGAAAAGAGTCTCCGGATTACAAAAGTGTCGTATGAAAGGAGGGAAAGAAAACAATTAGAATTCATAGGATAAAAGAATGCCTTCTAATTCCCACCCCTGAGATGCCCAATAACCAAGATTTTAGCCAAAGCAGGAAATAAAGGAGATGGCGGGAGGGTTAGCAGACAGCGGAAGTTTGCTTAGTATCTTCTTTGAAGTGTTTGAATGGACCGAAGCACGCTCTCTCCCGCCAAACTGTGAACTGCAGCCTTCTCCATCCCACAAGCTTTACAAGCCCGCCAGGTATACTCCACGTTTTCCTTTCTCCCGACAGGCCCTCCACTCTCCCTTCCCCTGAGAACTCCTCTTCTACACGCCTCACACACAACTCCCGCCACCCCCATCCCAGCCTACACGAGAACCCACGCGCTTCTCTCACCCACCCTCCTCTCCTCTCCCCTGCCTTAGCACTCAGCTGCCCCCAAGGCCCTCTCCCCGACCCTTCCGCCTGAGAATGACCAAATGCCCTTGGAAGGGAATTCTCCCGCCGCGCCCTCCCCCCACCCCTCCAGCTCCAGGCCCTACCCAGGAACCGAGGCCACGAGGTCCGCGGTTCCCTCCCGCCCCCCTCGAACTGACTCGCTCGGCTCGGTCCCGCGGAGGAGGTGCCCTCGTAACCCCGAAAGGCCTCTATCACCCACCCGAGAGGGCCGGGCGGCGGCCCAGACACACATACATCGTCTCGCGCCCTTGCCGGGCCGAACTCTGGGAGTGGCGCCGATCTCCCTGACCCGCCGCTGGTGAGCCAAGCTCAGAGGGAAACAAAGACTGGGGCTCCAAGGCCCGCTCGGTCAGCTTGGCCCTCGCCGGCTCCCCCGCCGGCCCGCCGCTACCCCAACAAAGCCCGAACCGCTGCCTCGCGCCCCGGGCCTGACTTACCCATCGGTCCCCGCACGCTTCTTGCCGGAGGGGTAATCCTCCCCCAGGTCCAACCGGTGCCGCTTGGACATCTTCGCACTCTGAGCGGGCGGTTATGAAGGAAGAGAAAAAAGAGAAGCTGGCGGCTGTAGCGGCGCAGTCGAGGACAGCTACTTAACTCTCGAGGACCCCCACCCCTCCCGCTACAACAGCTTACACCGTGCGGCCGGAACCAGGAGCTAAAATGGCGGCGGCGACGAGGGCTGGGCCTTGCGGGCGCGCTTCCGCAGCGAGCGTGCTGTGCGTATGTGCGTGGTGTGCGCGCACGCCGCCCTGAGGCGGCAACCCAAACTCCGCCCGCCGTTTCTCTGGCTTTCCTTTTCCCTCCCTCTTCTCCCGCCTTGACTATATTCCCTAGGCTTTTTCTCTTCTGTTCTGCTGCAAGGAGGTTAAGCCTTTACTCTCCACTTCGCACTCACCTTTCTCCTCCACATTAGGAAAGTCTAGATCTAGTTGGGAAATCCTGCACATTTAAATTTTCTGGCTTGGGAATCTGAGACCTGGAGAAGTTGAGAAACTAACCAAGATCACACAGCTAAGTGGCAGACTCGACATTGGAACCCAACTCTTTATAAATCCAAAGCTCGAGCTTGCAGCCACTGCCCACATACCCTTAATTGCAGTGAGGAAATTGAGGTAAGAAAATGCCAGGGCTTGCTATGGTCCATTTTTCCCATTCTTTACCCAGAACATGCAACATGTATTTGACCTATAGACATTTTGCTAGAATAGAGAAAATTGGCAGTAAGGGAAGAATTAGCATCTTTTACCTACATGGCTATTCTGTGCTTGCCACAGTATTAATCCTACCTCTATCTCTATTCTTACAGTAATCCTGCCAGGTAAGTGTTATTTTATAGATGCAGAAGCTAAGGCCTGGGGGGTTAAGAAGCATGCCCAAAATCACACAGTCATTTCAGCCATACCTAAAGGGATAGCAAATTGGTGGCACAAGATAACTCACCTTTTGTGTTTATCAGAGAGGGAGAGACAGGCATTAAACAACTAAGCACATAAATGACTATGTCCTTAGAGCTGTGATGAATGGTAAGAAGGCCAACTACAGATGACAAGTGTTGTGAAAGCATGTGACAAGTGTCCCTCATCTAGATTGAGAAGATTAAGGAAGACCTTTCTAAGAAAGGGACATTTACAAAAAAGACCTAAAAATGGGTATGAATTAGCTAAAGAGGGAGAAATGTGTTCCAGGCTGAGGAAACAGCCTGATCATGCCAGAGTGAAAACAGTTAATAAGGCCAGAAAACCCAGCAGATGAATATATTGCAGAAAAGAGTTCAAAGGATACACCGTTTACCAAATCAATACGGAATGCTCTGGTTAGTAAGCCATCAGCACCACTCAGAAATTCGGTGGCAGCTTTCTCAGTAGTCCGAGGCTGATGGTAGAAGATCCCATTACAGAACCAGGCTCCCTGAGAGCAAAAGGGATGATAGGATGTGTAACTTAGAGGTCATGTGGTGGCATTTAGACATAAGAAGCCCAGGTGGGTGCTACAAGGTAGGAGTGACAGACAAGGGGGCCTGAACCACAGAGATGATAGAGACAATAAATAGAGCAAGGCATCCCAAAGGCAAATAGGTGGGCAACCATAAAAGAAAGTCCTCAGTCTGTACAACCAAAATAAATCAAGAGTGGATGATCAGGAGATTGATGGAAGTTGCCCCAATAAAAAGTCATGATCCCTTGCTCTGTTTCTGAACCTGAACCAATGTTTGGATCTGGAATACATTGACTGAAGGAGAGGCCAGGTCCCCAGGAGAAAGGACACTGCAACACCGTAACAAGTGTACACAGGAACAATTTCACCGATCCTTTCCTAAAGGCTGCTTAATTAGGTAGCCATCCACCGGGGAAAGGAAACACCCAAAGATTTCAGGGGCAGTTGGATAGAGAATCAGAATCAACACTGATATACTGTGAGACCCGAAGTGTTATTGTGGGCATATGGTAATGTGGACATATAGGAGTCCTGCATGGAGCTCTGTCTCAGGCCCAGCTCGCAGTAGGTCCACTGTGTCCTCAAACCCACCCAGTTTTCATGTACCCACTCTCCAAATGTATGCTTCGAATAGGCATCCTTGGTAGTTTGTACAACCCACATACTGAATTCTTGACCTGTAAGGAATAAGAGCTATCACAGTGGGGAAGATCAAGTGGATGCTTATGAAACTGTTCCTCCTCCATCCCAGCCAAGATATGAAATCAGAAAAAACCTGGGGAGGGAGTTCTGGTTTCAGCTCCAATTGTTTAGAGCTTTAAGTCATCACTCCTGTCTTTACCAGAAGAAAAAGCTGAACAAACCAAAAATCAATGATTTTTCTTGAACTCATTAGAAATTGAGGTTACAGGGTAGACCGCCACCCTGAAATCTGGAGGGATGGGCAAAGCCTAGATCCATTTACCTAGAGTAGAAGCTGCGGGAACCATTAAATGTAGAAACACTTAAATGACAATTTTCGAAAATTGTAGAGGTTGAGTGTGGACTAGCTTGAGAGTGAGAAATTCCTGAAGACTTCATTCTTAGGGCGGTCCCACACTTCTGTAGGTTTTATCTCTGGAAACATCCTAGGTTGTCACAATGAAGATCCAAGAAACATGCCCTTGTGACTCTGGCAGGGTCAGAGAAGAATAACCATGGTGAAATATACCCAGAGCATTCTCCATAACAAAGGCCTACTCTCCATGGACAAGACTTTACCAGAGCTTTATCCCAGCTGGAGTAGGGCACTTCTCCCTCTGTTTACCTAAGGGGGGAAGGGAGCTAAGAAGCACATTTTAAGGTCACAGCTCAAGAATACAGTCTTACTAAAAAACAGATTTAATCATAATATTATAGAATGCTCCACCTTCACCATTCCTTACCACCACATCTGCATGGTTTACAAGAGTGAGTTACAACTGAAAAGGCTGCAAGATGCAAATTCTACCTGAGAAAGAGTTGCTGGGTGTACTGGTTTGGATGTATTATGGCCCCCAAAATGCCATTATCTTTGATGCACTCTTCTGGAGGCAGACGTATTGGTGTTGATTAAGTTGGAACCTTTGGATTAGGTTGTTTCCATGGAGATGTGACCCACCCAACTGTAGGTGGTAACTCTAATTAGATAATTTCCATGGAGGTATGGCCCCACCCATTCAGCATGAGCCTTGATTAGTTTACTAGAGCCCTAATAAGAGCTCAGACAGAAGAGCAGCTGCAGCTTACAGAGACATTTTGAAGATGGGCTTGAAAGCTGACACCTTGGAGAATGCCATTGTGAAACACAACCTGGGAGCAAGCAGATGCCAGCCACAAGCCTTCCCAGCTAACAGAGATTTTCCAGACATCATTGGCCATCCTCCAGTGAAGGTACCCAATTGTTGATGCTTACCTTGGACTCTTTATGGCTTTAAGACTGTAACTGTGTAACTAGATAAACTCCCTTTATAAAAGCCAAACCATTTCTGGTATTTTGCATAATGGCAGCATTAGCAATAAGAACACTGGGTGTGCCAGTTTGAATGTATTATGTCCCCCCAAACACCATTATCTTTGATGTAATCTTGTGTGGGCAGACCTATCAGTGTTAGTTAGATTGTAATTCTTTGAGTGTTTCCATGGAGATGCACCCCACCCAACTGTGGATGATGACTCTGATTGGATAATTTCCATGGAGGTGTTGGCCCTCCCATTCAGGGTGGGTCTGAATTAAATTACTGGAGCCACATAAATGAGCTAGCAAACAGAAAGAACTCAGTGCAGCCGAGAGTGACATTTTGAAGAGAGGAGATACAGCAAAGAAGGACACTCTGAAGAAAGCACAGGAGCTGCAGTTGAGAGACAGTTTGAAGATGGCCGTTGAAAGCAGACTCTTGCTTTGGAGAAGCTGAGAGAGGACAGATATCCCAAGTGCAACTAAGAGTGACATTTTTGAGGAGCTGAAGCCTAGAGAGGAACGTCCCTGGAGAAAGCCATTTTGAAACCAGAACTTTGGAGCAGACGCCAGCCACATGCCTTCCCAGCTAACAGAGGTTTTCCGGACACCACTGGCCATCCTCCAGTGAAGGTACCCTAATGTTGATGACTTACCTTTTACACTTTATGGCCTTCAGACTGTAATTGTGTAACCAAATAAACCCCCTTTTATAAAAGCCAATCCATCTCTGGTGTTTTCCATTCTGGCAGCATTAGCAAACTAAAACACTGGTAAGATCAAAAGTCAACAGGGGAGACTAAACAAGGACACTTGAAGCCTCTGGCACCTACAGCTACAGCAAACATTAAACACAGGCCAGCACATAGCCAGATTAACATAAAACCTCACACTTTAACTTGAGGCCTTTTTACCTCAGTTTCTATTACTTAATACATTATGCTGGTTTTTCAACAAAAAATTACAAGGCATGCCATAAGGCAAGGAAACAAACACAGTCTGAAGAGACAAAGCAAGCATCACAAGCAGACTCAGGAATTTAGAATTATCAGGCAAGAAATTTAAAACTACTATGAATATGACAAGGGCTCTAATGGAAAAAGTAGGCAACATGCAAGGAAGGACGGATAATATAAGTAGAATGTTGGAAACTCTGGGAGAGAATCTAAAGGAAATGCTAGAAAAACAAAAACAGAAATGAAGAATGCCTTTGATGGGCTCATTGGTAGACTGGACATGCTTGAGGAAGGAATCAGTGAACTTGAAAATAGGTCAATAGAAAACCCCAAAACTGAAATGCAAAGAGAAAAAAGAATAAGTAAGACAGAACAAAAAAGAATGAGTAAGACAGAGTTGTCCCAAGAACTGGGGGACAATTTCAAAGTGGGATAGATGCATAATGGGAATCCCAGAAGGAGAAGAAAGAGAAAGGAAAAGAAAAAGCTATAATGACTGAGAATTTTCCAGAATTAATGACAAACACCAAATTGCAAAATCAAGAAGCTCAGAAAACATCACCTAGGCATAGCATATTCAAACTGCAGAAAACCAAAGACAAAGAAAAATTCTTGAAAGAAGTCAGAGGAAAAAAAATTCACATATAGAGAAACAAAGACTAGATTACAGCAGATTTCTCTTCAGAAACTAGGCAAGCAAGAAGAGAGTGGAATGAAATAGTGTTGACAGAAAAAAACACAGCCTATATTTAGCAAAAGTATCCTTCAAAATAGAGGAGATATAAAGATTTTCTTAATCAAACAAAAACTGAGGGAATTCATTTCTAACAGACTTGCCTTGCAAAAATATACTAAAAGAAGTTCTTCTGGGAGAAGGAAAATTATAGCGGTAATAAACTCAGATCTACATAATGAAAGGAAGAACATCAAAAAAGAGTTATGAAGGTAAAATAAAATCTTTTATTTTTCCTATTCTTAATTGATCTAAACAATAACAGTTTTTAGAAGAATAATAGTAAAAATACATTGAGTGATTGTAGGATATGGATAAGTGAAATGAATGACAGCAATGTTATCAGGAATTGAAGATATTCTCTTTCAAGGTACCTGCACTACCCATTAAGCAGCACAGTGTTATTTGAAGGTGGACTTAAAATAGTTTATAATGTTTCTTGAGAATTTAAGGGCAACCACTAAACAAATTGAGAAAGATGTATAATTGACATGCTAAGAGAGGGGATAAAATACAGTCACATAAAGTGCTCAATTAAAACAAGAAAAGGCAGAAAAGGAGGGGAGAGTGAGAATGCAATGAATACAAAAGTTATAAAAACAACCTGGATAAAAATAGTAAAAATGAATGCCTCCCTTGAAGACCTAAAAGATAGATGGGTGGTGCTCCCTCGCATACCACGATTGATTTACCAATTTGGTCTCTGTAAAAACCAGACAGATCCTGGAGAATGAGATCACAAACCTAACCAAACAGTATCCCCAATTGCAGCTGCTGTGCCAAGAGCGGTATCTTTGCTACAGCGGATTAATGTGGACTTGGGTATATGATATGTGACCATTGATCTGGAAAATCCACTCTTTCTATCCCTATCACAAAGAGTATCAGAAACAATTCACTTCCCTTGGAATGTGCAGTAGCATACATTTAAAGTCTTGCCGAGGGCTATGTTAACTCTGCTACCCTCTGTCATAATCTAGTCTGAAGAGATAGACCAGCCGAACATGCTGCAATATCACGCTGGTCCAATAAATTGATGACATCCTGCTGGTTGGGCCAAATGAAGAAGTAGTTAGGAGATTGGATGTCTCACTAATTCACAGCACTCTATTTTTTTTTTTTTTTTTTTTAATTTTCACATGCACTTTTGAGGAGATAAACCTTAAACTGGAGCCTGTTTATATTATATAATAATATTTTAGAATACAGGAATCTGGGGCATGCTGGGAATCTTGTAGCTCCCATCATGAGCAAGACAGCATGGTGCTTGCCAGGTAGATCTCTTTAGATTCTGGAGGCAACATATTCTTTCTCAAAGGTACTGCTCCACCACATGGGACCTGATACCCAGGTTTGTAAATCTCCCTGGCAATGCAGGATATGACTCCTGAGGATGAATCTGGACCCGACATCATGGGATTGAGAACATCTTCTTGACCAAGAGGGGGATGTGAAATGAAACAAAGTTTCAGTGATTGAGAGATCCCAAATGGAGTAGAGAGATCATTCTGGTAGGCACTCTTACACACTATATAGATAACCCTTTTTAGGTTTTAATATTTGGAATAACTAGAAGTAAATACCTGAAACTGTCTAACTGCAACCCAGTGGCCTTGATTCTTGAAGACAATTGTGTAACAATGTAGCTTACAAGGGGTGACTGTGATTGTGAAAGCCTTGTGGATCACACTCCCTTTATCCAGTGTATGGATGGATGAGCAGAAAAATGGGGACAAAAACTAAATGAAAAATAGGGGGGTGGGATAATTTGGGTGTTCCTTTTTTACTTTTATTTCTTATTCTTAGTTTTACTTTCTCTGGTATAAGGAAAATGTTCAAAAAATAGATTGGGGTGATGAATGCACACCTATATGATGGTACTGTGAACAGTTGCTTATAAACCACTGATGATTGTATAATATGTGAATATATCTCAATAATACTGAATTTTTTAAAAAAAGTACTGCTCTAACACACATACCAAGTGACATAGAAGGAAGCCTATTCAGGTTGCAGCAGATTCAGCTTGTAAAGCAAGCAGCTGGCCTCTGGGACCACACAATCCAGCAGACCTTATGGTATTAGGGGTATTAGCAGGCCTTAATGGGGTAATCACAATATATAGCATTAGGGTTCTGTATCAAAGCCATGCCAACTGCAGCAGAGAATTATATACCTTTCAAAAAAAGCTCTCAGTGGGATACCAGGCGTGATAGAGACAAGTGCCTCCCCATGGAACATAAAGTGACCATGAAACAGAACCGCCTATCATGAACTAGGTTCTATCAGACCCACCAAGTCATAAGATGAGGTGGACCTTAGCTGCAATCCATCATAAGATGGAAGTCATATATCTAGGAAGAATAAAACCAGAGGGCACCAACAAGCTATATGAGCAGGTAGCCCATATCACAGCACCTCTTCCTCAGCTCCAGTGGTGTGCTGGAGCCAGTTTGTACCAGCTTATGAGAGCCAACTGTTAAATTTTCAGGTGTCTTGCAAACTAGTTGATGTCATGGTGATAGCTTGAAGTCTACCCTGGCATAAGTATGTACACCATAGGAATTAGAAATTCTACAAATCAGGGTTTTTTTTCCCTTTTCAGAAAGCTGGTTGTTAAATATTCAACAATGGCTGCATAGAAGAGTCCTTGATGATCAGTTGATGTAGGAGGGAAAAGCACGAAGTTGATTCACAAATGGCTCAGCTAGGTATGTGGGTGCAAGATAGAAATAGACAGTGGCTGCCCTGCAGCTCTGCTCAGGATGGCTTTGAAAGATAGTGGTGAGGGAAAATTCTCCCAGGGGTAAAATTTCAGACAGTGCACCTGGTCATCCATTTTGTGTAGAAAAGGGAAGTGGCCAGAAGTTAGAATACACATGGACTTGTGGGCAGTGCCAAGTAACTTGACCATCTAGTCAGAGGCCTAAAAAGAGAAAGCTTGGAAAATTGGGGGACAACAGGTCTAGGGTAGAGGCATGTGGATGAACATATGGAAGTGGGAACAAAGTGTGAAATATTTGTTTCACATGTTCGTGTCCATCAAAGAACATCCACCATAGAAGAGGCACTAAAAAATCTGACAGAATGACTTAGCCAGTTAATATCAGTTAACCTCTGTCATCACTGCTTCAGAGCTTGCATGATGGGCACTTGAATGGAGTTGCCATGGTAGCAGGGATCAAGGCTATATATGTACACAACAGTATAGGGTCCCACTTAAAGGCTGATCTGGCCACTGCCACCACGGAAAGCCTAACCTGCTAGCAACAGATGCCAATGCTGAGTGACTGATAAGACACCATCCTTCCAAGGAACCAAGCAACCACTTGATAAGTTATCTTCACTGGGCCCCTTCTGCCGTGGCAGCCATTAATATTGACAAGCGTAGATACGTATTCTGGGTATGGATTTGCCTTTCCTGCCCACAAAGCCCCAGCCAGTATATTATCCAAGAGTTATAGAATGTTTAATCCTCCAGCATGAGATTCCACATACAATTGGATCAGACAAAGGTACACAGTGTTAAGGAGGTGTGGGATTAGGCACATGACCATGAGATCCATTTGTGCTTCCCATTCCTGCAACTCTGCATCCTGAAAAGTTAAGAGTCTTAGGTCCCAAAGAAGAATACTTCCACCATGGCTGCCACCTGGGCACTTTAAGCTCCTCTTTCCAGGAGTTAAGAGGGCAAGAAGAGGAGTCACTGTCCTGGCTGAAGTAATTGGCCCTGATCACCAGGAGGAGATAAGGCTGCTGTTGCACAAAGAGGGCAGAAAGGAATATGTTTTCCACCCAGGTTATCCCTGTGAGCACATTCTGGTAATCTCTTGCCCAATGTTGACAGTAAATAGACAAATGTAGCAGCTACAGCCTGAGAAGAGCACAGTGACTAGAACTCAAGCCCTTTGGAGTTGAGGGTCTGGATCATACTACTAGGCAGATGCCAGATGAGGGTGAGGGTAAAATAAATGACTAATAGAAGAGGAAAATTATGAGTCTTGGTTGCACTACTAAGACTTTCTGCAGTGGTAGGGTCTGAAGGACATCCCACTCACCTTTGTACTCTGAGCTTTCTGCATGAAAAAAAAGGTGATCCAGACTCCTTGAAGACCTGTTCCTAGAACTTATATGAAGTGGATCTAAACAGTGCAAGCAGTGGACTGTAGTAGATCCTGGGATGCACCACCCAGTTCCCCCTTCAGGAGTGAAGGACTTACTCCCCCAGCAGCTGCAAAGAGTGCCACCAGCAGATAACCCTCATCCCTTAGCCCTCTTTAGGAATTTCCTTGGCTGAAGAGAGTCACCTCACTCAAGGTCACACTCCCTTCTCAGGGCAGTGACTGGTCATTGTGGGAATTTAAAGGCCAGGCCCCTCTTATCATCATCTGGGGCAAACTTGAAAGGCCATCCCAGCTTCCCAGTTTCCTTGGGGATCAGCTTAGGGCATTGTTTGTGACTAATAGCCAAACTCTTCCTTCTACCCAATCTTGCTTTCTTCCCTTCCACTGATGTTGATCCCAAGAGTTAATAAACTTCCTGCATGCTAGCCTCAGTTTCAGAGTCTGATATCTAGGAAACCCAGTTTAAGATACTAGAGTTGGTTCCTTTGTTTTCAGTTTAAACAAACTAAAAATTCCAGATAAATTGTCTGAAAGTTTGAAAACCATATATATTCATACATTCATTCATTCAGCAAATATTTATATAACACATACCATAGATCAGTACTATTCTAGGTGCTAAGGATATAGTGATGAATAAGAGAGACAAGGTTCCTATCCTTGTAGCACTTGTATTCTAATGGAGAGTAACAAACAATAAGCAAATAAAAAACAAGGTAATTTCAGATACATGATGAGTGCTCTGAAGAAAACAATACAGGGTAATGTGATGAGAATGACTGGAGGTGTGAGGGGCTGCTTTTTGTGGTTTTAAAAGTGACTATTCTGGTAACATACATGCAACCTAAAATTTCCCATTTTAACCATTTTGAATGATATAATTCAGTTGTGTTAATTATATTCAAAATGTTGTGCTGACATCACCAACATCCAATACCAAAACTTTTTCATCGCCCCAAACAGAAATTCTGATTCAGTTAAGCATTATCTCCCCATTTCCTACCCCAGCTCCTACAAACCTATATTCTGGTTTCTGACTCTCTGAATTTGTATATTCGAGTTATTTCATATCGGTGAGAGCATACAATATGTGTTCTTCTGTGCCTGATTTATTTCACTCAACATGATGTCTTCAGCATTCAACCATGTTGTACCATGTATCAGAACTTCATTCCTTTTCACAACTGAATAATATTCCATTGTGTGTACACACCACATTTTGTTTACCTATTCATCCATTGATGGACACTGGGTTGCTTCCATCTTTTGACAATTGTGAATAATGCTGCTATGAACATTGGTATGTAAATGTCTGTTTGAGTCCCTGCTTTCAATTCTTTAGGGTATATACCTAGAAGTGGGATTGCTGAGTCATATGGTAATTATTAACTCTCTGAGGAACTGCCTAAATGTTTTCAACAGCGGCTGAACCATCTTACATTCCCACCAAAAATGAACAGATATTCCTGTTTCTCAACATTCTCTCCAACATTTATTTTCCATTTTTTTTAACATTAGCCATTCTAGTGGGTATGAGATGATATTTCATTGTGGTTTTGATTTGAATTTCCCTAATGGATAATATTGTTGAGCATCTTTTCATGTGCTTATTGGCCATTGTGTATCTTCTTGGGAGATATGTCTATTCAAGTCTTTTGCCCATTTTTAAATTAGGTTTTTTGTCTTTTTGTTGTTAAGTTGTAGGATTTCTTTGTATATTCTGGATATTAAACTCTTATCAGATATGTGGTTTCCAAATGTTTTCTCCCATCCTGTAGGTTGCTTTTTACTTTCATGGTCAAGTCCTTTGATGTTAGTTAGTGTTTTCTTAGACTTCACACCAAAAGCATAAGCAACAAAAGAAAAAATACCTAGATGGGATTTCATCAAAATTGTAAACTTTTGTGAGGGGCTACTTTTTTTTTTTTAATTGAGTTTGTTCACATACCATACAATCATCCAAAGGTCCAAAGTGCACAATCAATTGCCCATGGTACTATCATACAGCTGTGCATCCATCACCACAATAATTTTTTTTTCAATTTTTAGAACATTTTCATTACCCCAGGAAAGAAATAAAGACAAAAATCTCAAATCCTCCAATACCCCTAACCACCCCCCCTCCATTATTGACTCATAGTATTGGTATAGTACATTTGTTACTGTTGATGAAAGAATGTTAAAATACTACTAACTGTAGTACATAGTTTGCAATAGGTATATTTTTTCCCTATATACCCCCTCTATTATTAACTTCTAGTTTCAGTGTCATACATTTGTTCTAGTTCATGGAAGAGATTTCTAATATTTCTACAGTTAATCGCAGACATTGTCCACCAAAAGATTCACTGTTTTACACATTTCCATATTTTAACCTCTAATTCTTCTTCTGGTGATGTACGTGATCCTAAGCTTCCCCTTTCTACCACATTCGCAGAGTATTCAGCACTGTTAGTTATTCTCACAATAATGTGCTACCGTCTCCTCAGTCTGTTTCCAAACACTCAAGTTCAGCCTAGTTAAAATTCTGCTCATAATAATCAATCGCTCTGCATTCTTTAGCCTCATTCTTTATCCTGGTAACTTATATTTCATGTTTATGAGTTTACATATTATAATTAGTTCGTTTCGGTGAGACCATACACTATTTATGTTTATGTGTCTGACTTATTTCACTCAATATAGTGCCCTCAGGCTTTCTTCATCAGCCTGTTTTTTTTTTGGAAGACAGTTTGTTCACCCACCATACATTCTGACCTAAGTAAACAACTGATGGTTCCCTGTATAATCACATATTTATGCATTCACCACCATCTCCACTATCTATATAAGGACATCTCCATTTCTTCCACAAAGAAGGAGGAAAAGTCAAAGCACATAGAGAGACAAAAGAAAAATAAAAAGAAAGAAAAAATGACAGCTAAAAAGCAACAAAAGGAAAGATAGAATTAAACTAAAGTAGAATAAAAGAGTCAGACAACAACACCTATGCCAAGAGTCCCACAACCCTCCCTTATGTCTCCCTCTTACAGCATTTAGTTTTGGTATATTGCCTTTGTTACATTAAAGGCAGCATAATACAATGTTTCTGTTAACTATAGTCTCTAGTTTGCATTGATTGTATTTTTCTCCCAATACCACCCCATTTTTTAAAAATTCAGTTTTCTTGAGATATATTCACATACCATACAATTATCCATGGTGTACAATCAACCATCAATAGTACCATCTTATAGTTGTTCTTTCATCACCCCAATCTATTTTTAAAAATTTTCCTTATATCAGAAAGAATCAGAATAAGAATAAAAAATAAAAATAAAAAAAGAACACCCAAACCACCCCTCCCATCCCACCCTGTTTCTCATTTAGGTTTTGTCCCCATATTTCTACTCATCCATCCATACACTGGACTGCGATCCACAAGGTTTTTTCACAATAACACTGCCACCCCTTGTAAGCTACATTGTTATACAATCATCTTCAAGAATCAAGGCTACTGGATTGGAGTTTAGTAGTTTCAGGTATTTACTTCTAGCTATTCCAGTATATTAAAACCTAAAAAGTGTTATCTATATAGTGCATAAGAATGTCCACCAGAGTGACTTCTCGACTCCATTTGAAATCTCTCAGCCACTGAAGCTTTATTTTGTTTCATTTTGCATTCCCCTTTTAGTCAAGAAGATGTTCTCAATCCCACAATGCTGGGTCCAGATTCATCCCTGAGAGTCATATCCTGTGTTGCCAGGGAGATTTACACCCCTGGGAGTCAGGTCTCATGTAGGGGGGAGGGCAGCGAGATCACCTGAAAAGGTGACTTAGAGAGAGAGGGCCACATCTGAGCAACAAAGAGTCACTCGGTGGGGAGACTCTTAGGCACAATTATAAGCAGGTTTAGCCTCTCCTTGCAGCAACAAACTTCATATGGGCCAGCCCCAAGACACAGGGTTCAGCATATCAAGCCGTCAGTCCCCAGTGTTTGTGAGAACATCAGCAACAATCCAGGTGAGGAAGTCCAACACCTCTGCATCCTCCCCCAGCTCTTCAGGGGGGCCCCAAATATATATTTTTATTCTCCACCCAAATTACTTTAGGATGTGTTGCTATTTCATTCTAATCTATACAGACCTACCACAGCTCACTTCCTATTCAAAGTTCCATGTAACTGCATTGTTTGAACAAACTGACTGTAGAAGTTATATTGTTTAGAAAATATAGATCCTACACCAGATAAACATCTCTTCTCTTGGTCTCACATGGAAGTTGAAGTTTTAACACACAGTCAGTTTCAACCTTTGCCCTTTGGCCCGATTTGCTCTAGTCTTAACCAGATCTGCTTTATTCATGTTTCTAATTGAAGTCTGGGCTCTATTTCAGCTTTTTTTTTTTCTAACAGTTGCTTTATGCATTAATACTGATATTCATATCTGCTGAGCTCTAGCTCTGAGTTTCAGGTATAACACAGATACCCAATGTTCCAGAGACCAATCAGCTTATACACTAAGGGATCAACATCTCTGAGTTTGGAGACAGCCATTACAATTCAGGAATAGATTTGACTGCTATAAGAGCTTACAATCTAGGGACCATTACAGTAATCATTTCCCTATTAGGCTGTGCTCTAAGATTCAATTCTCAGTTTACACATTGTAGTTAGTCCATATTGGTGAGACATTACAGTGTTTGCCTTTGTTTCTGGCGTACTTCACTCAACATGCCATCTACAGGATCCATTCCCTTTGTTGCATGTCTCACAGCTTCACTCCTTCTCATAGTTGCTCAATATTCCATTGCATGCATACACCACAGTTCACCATTCTGTTCCTCAGTCAGTGTACCCTTAGGTCACCTCTACCCATTGCAAATCATGAATACTGCCTCCATAAACACCAATGTGCAAATGTCCATTCATGTCTCTGCTCTCAGATCTTCCAAATACATACCCCATAATGAGGTTGTAGGACCTTATGGCCCCACATACTTAGCTTCTTGTGGAGCCACCACAGTGACCTCCAGAAAGGCTACACCATTCTGCCTCCTCATCAACAGTAAATAGGTATATCCCTCTCTCCATGTTTTCTCCAGCACTTTTACTTCTATTTATATCTTTTTCCTACAATCTTATAGAGATATAGCCACATAACATACAACCATTCGCAGTGTACAATCAGTTGTTCATGGCATCATCACATGGTTGTACATTTATCACCACAGTTAGCGCTTGAACATATTGATTATTATGAAAATGTATTTTTTTACCACCCCATTTTTAACACCTTTCAAGGTTGACATTCATTTGTTCTCCCTCATGTAAAAACATATATGTTCATTTTATCACAATTGTTGAACATTCTAGGTTTCACTGAGTTATACAGTCCCAGTCTTTAACTTTCCTCTTTCCTTCTGGTGTCCCACATGTTCCTAACCTTCCTCTTTCAACCATACTCACAGTCATTTTTGTTCAGTGTACTTATATTGTTGTGCTACCATCACACAAAATTGTGTTCCAAACCTCTCACTCCTGTCTTTTCCTATATGTCTGCAGTGCTCCCTTTAGTATTTCCTGTAAAGCAGGTATCTTGTTCACAAATTCTGTCATTGTCTGTTTGTCAGAGAATATTTTAAACTCTCCTTCATATTTGAAGGACAGTCTTGCCAGATATAGGATTCTTGGTTGGTGGTTTTTCTCTTTCAGTAATGTAAATATATCACAACACTTCCTTCTTGCTGCCATGGTTTCTACTGAGAAATTCACACATAGTCTTATCAAACTTCCTTTGTATGTGATGGATCACTTTTCTCTTGCTGCTTTCAGGATTCTCTCTTTGTTTTTGGCATTTGATAATCTGATTATTGAGTGTCTTGGCATAGGTCTATTCAGATCTATTCTGTTTGGGGTATGCTGAACTTCCTGGATCTGTAATTTTATGTGTTTCATAAGAGATGGGAAATTTTTGTTGATTATTTCCTCTATTATTGCTTCTACCCCTTTTCCCTTTTCTTCTCCTTCTAGGACACCCATGACATGTACATTCATGTGCTTCATGTTGTCATTCAATTCCCTGAGATGTTGCTCGTATTTTTCCACTCTTTTCCCTATGTGTTCTTTTGTGTGTAGGATTTCAGGTGTCTTGTTCTCCAGTTCCTGAGTGTTTTCTTCTACCTCTTGAGATCTAATGTTGTATGTTTCCATTGTGTTTTTCATCTCTTGTGTTGTGCCTTTCATTTCCATAGATTCTGCCAGTTGTTTTTTCAAACTTTAATTTCTACCTTATGTTCACCCAGTGTTTTCTCTATATCCTTGGTCTCTTTTGCTATATCTTCTCTGAACTGGTTGATTTGGTTTTTGATTTGATTTAGCATATTTCTTTGAAAATCTTTAATTGATTGTTTCATTAAAATGAAATAATATTTCAACTCTATCTTAATTGAGGTATAAGTTTATTCCTTTGACTGGGCCATATCTTTGTTTTTCCTAGTGTAATTTGTAGTTTTCTATTGTCTAGGCATCTGGTTTCCTTAGTTACCCCAATCAGATTTTCCCAGACCAGCACAGGTTCAGGTCTCAGAATGGGGTTATATTCAGGGTGTATCTTAGAAGAATGACAGACTTTCCTGTGAGGCCTCCAGCTGCTGTGCTTTTCCTAACCTGCCCAGCAGGTGGCATCTGTCAGCCTGTTGTTACCGACTGGTGTAAGGAAGTGTGGCCCTTTAGTTTCTGTTTTGGCTGTTTTCCCCTAGGCTCTGGGGTCTGAGTTCTGAAGGGAAAGTCCACACTAGAGCTGGGTCCCACCTCCTTCCTCTTAGGGAAGATACATCCTTTAGGGAGCTATCTTCTGCATTTGAATTGCTCATTTGACTTTCTGACTCTGTTATCTCCACCCCTCTCTGGGTCAGAGTGCTGTGAACTAAAAATGGCTGAGGCTCTCTCTGCTGAGCCACTCAGGCTGAGAGAGAGAAAAAGGGAAAGAAAGCCTCATTTAAGAGCCAGTCCACAGCCCTCCAGTTTCGCCCATCGGTCAGAGAGAGCACCTCATCTTCTGGGCTCCCTTTCCTGGGGCATAGGGGTTTTCTGTCTCTGTGTCAGCCATCTCTAAAAGCCTCTGTCTGTTTGTTAGGGGTTTGTCTATGTTTGTAGCTTGTATTCACCAGTCCACATTTTTTCATTAAAATCTCAGTTGGAGCTGGGCTGAACTATAGTCAGTTGCTCTGGGACTGCTGCTTTCTCCTACAATCAGGTCTTGTAGCTCAGCCTTCCTTGGGGGAAGGGGACTCCTGGTGTGGTTCTGCAGTTTTTACTTACAGATTTTATGCTGCCATCTTAGCCATTCCACCCAATCCCAGTTGGTGTATGATGTGTGGACAGTCATGTTTGTCCCCTAGCAGTTGTTCCAGATTATTTGCTAGTTGTTCCTGGTTGTTTATTAGTTGCTCCAGGGGACTAATTAAATTCCACTCCTCTCTATGCCACCATCTTGCCCATTGTCTTGCTTTTTTTCTGTGAGGGGCTACTTTTCATAAGGTTGTTAGGAAAGTTTTCTCTCAAAAAGTGGCATTTGAGCTAAGATAGATGAGACCAGCTTTAAAGAACTAGGTGAGGAGAATGTTCCAGGCAGAGAAAAGAGAAAGTACAAGATGGAAAATGATATATGTATAAGACTTAGGCTATATATAGTGAACAAGGGGTAGTGTTTGGTTTGCTAAAGCTACCCTTATGCAAAATATCAGAAATGGATTGGCTTTTATAAAGGGGACTTATTAGGTTACAAATTTGCAGTTCTGAGGCCATAAAATTGTCCAATCTAAGGCATCAAGAAGAGGATACCCTCACTGAAGAATGGCCGATGGCATCTGGAACACCTCTGTCAGCTGGGAAGGCACATGGTTGGCATCTGCTGGTCCTTTGTTTCAAAATGGCTTTCTCCAAAATGTTTCTGGGCATCTGTTTTAACTCTTCTCTCTCAGCTCCTCTGCGTCCTTGCTTATTTCTCCCAGGATGTTTCTTTCTAAGCATCTGGGGGTTCTCTCTTAGCTTCTCCCAGGCAAACTCTGGCTTCATCTCTTAGCATCTCCAAACGTCTTTCTGTCTGCATCTCCAAGCATCACAGGATCTGTGTCAGATCTTAGCTTCTCTTAAGAATGCCAGTGAACTAACCAAGACCCACCTTAAGTTGGCAGGGTCCACACCTCCATGGAAACAATTTAATCAAAGATCTCACCCACAGTTGGGTGAGTCACATCTCCATGGCAACAGTCATTCAAAAGTTTCCACCCTAATCAAAAAACTAATAAGTCTGCCCCTACAAGGTTGCATTAAAGAACATGGCTTTTGTGGGAGACATAATAGATTCAAACCAGCGCAGGGAGTGAGCTAAAATGAGGTCATTAGGGTAGGCAGGAGTCAGATTATATATGGTCTCATGCATTATTGTAAGGAGTTTAGGTTTATTCCAGATACAATGGGAATCTAGAGGATTTTAAACAGGGGAACAATATTACCTGTTTTACATTTTAACAAATCACTTTAGCTGCTATTGGAAATTAACTATGAGGGAAAAGAGGCAAAAGTGGCAACAAGGAGACAAGCGTGGAAGCTATTGAAGTGGTCCAGTTGAGAAATGATGTTAGATAAACCTAGGATGGTGGCAAAAAAGCAGATAAGATGTGGTTGGATTTGGGATATATTTTAGAGACAAAACTAAATGATTATCTCAGCAGAAGGTTGGGACAGCAGAAGGGAAAGAAATATATAGAATGTCTGATCAACTGAGTAGATGGGAGGACTATTTATTGAGATGGATAGGATCATGGTGGATGGGTTGGAGGAATCAAATAAAGAGTTCTGTTTTGGCCATCCTTGAGATGTCTATTACATATTCAAAGGAGGCAGCAGAATGTGTGTCTGGAGCTTTGGGCTGGAGATTGACTGTTGGGAGTAATTAGCATAGACATGTTATTTAAACACATAGAACTAGGTGAGATCACTTCATCAATATAGAGAAGAGAAATGAGAACCAGGCTTTAGGATCCTCCTAGTCTCCTCTCATTTACTTGCAAGAGCAACTAAGAAGAAACAAAACCAGCCAAGATGAAAGAACGAACTATCAAAACCAGTTCCCTTAAGCCAAGAAAAATTAACATATCCAAAAGAAAATGTTAAATGTTTCCAAGAAGCCCATAGGCAGGATTTTGGTCCCCATGATCTTGGTGCTTGAGTGCTATGCCTGTGTATGTTACATAACAAAAGGGACTTTGTAGGTGGAATTAAGTTTATACTCTAAGATATGGAGTTCATTCTAGATTGTCTGGGTGGGCCCAATGTAATAATATAGGTTCTGAAGGGTGGAAGAGGAAGGCAGAACAGTCAGAGGAGGCAGGAGGCATTCAAAGTGTGAGACAGACTAAACCTGCCATTGCTGTCTTTGAAGATGAAAGAGAGGGACCAAAACTCAGAACAACACTCAGTTGACAACCAGCAAGGATACAGGGACCTCAGTCCTACAACCACAAGGAACTGTATTCTGCCAACAACCTGACTGAGCAAGGAAAGATTCTCCCTGAGAGCCACCAGAAAGGAATATCGCCCTGCAGACACTTTGATTTCAGCCTGGTTAATTCCATGTCAGACGTCTACCTAACTGTAAAATATTAAATTTGCATTGCTTTGAGCTGCTATGTTTGTAGTAATTTGTTGTAGCAAAAATAGGAAACAAATACAGAAGTAAGATGAGACAGATATTTAGCTACTAGATCTGGTGACCAATGGAGATCATTGGTGACTTTTATTAAGCTTTTTCAGAAGAGTGGCAGGGATGAAAACCCAAATGAAGTGGACTGAATGAATGGGAGATTAAAGGACATATAGACAATTCTTTCAAGACATTGTTCTTTAAAGGGAAGTAGAGGCATGATACAGAGTGATAGGTAAAGCTAGGAGCTCTGATATACTGTTCAGATCCCTAGAGAAAGGGTTCAAGCTATTAAAAAAAATATTGGGTACACCCAATAAGTAGGGATGTGTACTAATATGCAACACAGTTAGGACACCTCCAGATTGCCAGACAGGATCTGGGACAAGGATACAAATGAATGCCCCTGTTCTTCCCATTTCTTCCTTCCCTGTAGGACACCCCAGCCCAATGCGATGGCTCTTGTCCAGCTCCCCAAAGCCAGGAGCTCTAAGTGGTCACATTCCCTTTGCCTTATAGACACCCCGCCAAGTGGTAAGTCTTGGCCTGAGGAGAGCCCAAATGGAGCCCTCTGTAGCCCAGGGCTCAGGCCAGAACCTCCATTGCCTGAGTCTAAGGGCAGTTCCTGCTCCAAGGTTTAGTAATTGTACCAGTTTGTGCCCTTCTCATGATAACTTTAAAAACAGAGACGTTGGAAGCTCAGGACAGTGCCTTGTTACCAGTCCCTGACTAAATTACTTAGAGTCAAGTAAGAAAGATGGAAGCCTATAAAGAAAACAGAAACACAAGTGAGGAAGGCAAGCACATCACACTGTGAGAGCCTTGAGAACAGGAACCACATTATCTCCAAGTTTGAATCCTCAGCACAATGCCTGAAACATATTAGGAATATGGACAGCTTCTCTTTCCATCCAGTTTTATGAATTTTTAAGGCACATCTTCTCCTTGGGGAAGTCCCTGGGAGGGAAGTCCCTGGGAAGAAGACTCCATCATTTCCACCAATCCCTTTCTCAGGGACATTGGACTGAAGGAATCAGTGGAGAGCCTGATCTCCACTGGCCCATGTTTCTCAGCTGGGTGGGATTAATGACTCACCATGTGAACCTGGCTTGGTTCTTGTTCTCTTGGTTCTGCGTGCCCACAAGTGAAGTCCATTCTCTTTCTCCACTCCTATACAGCTTGCCAAGGAAGAGCCTTCACCCTGTTCTCACCTCGTTCCACCAGCTAGCAGAGGGAGGCCTACAGTTGCCTAGCTGCGCTGCTTCCATTCAAAGAGGGAGGAAATATTAGCCCACTATCTGTCTCAGTCCCAAACCACAACTCTTGATCAGTTCTCCAAAAATCAATTTTCTAAAACCTTATTCACCAAAGGCCAATTTACTGAATGGCTCAGTCTCCAAAACCCAAGTCACCAAAGGCCAATTTGCCAAAGGATCAATTTACCAAACAATCAACTCAACCAAATTTGCCAAAAACACTGAATGGAGATAAATATATTTTAATTCACATGGTTATGAAACAAATAATATTTTCATAATAATTTATTTAATAGTTTAGAAAATTGTTAATCACTAAAATATCTTATTTTTTAATTGAGCAAGTGTTATTATATGTTATTTGCACTATTGTTAAAAATCTTGGATTACCACTTTGTGATGACAGCAATTCAAAGTTTTGATACTAAGTTCAATTCATTTCAATATTTGGTATAATTGGCTGTCAAGGTTGAAACAAAAGATTCACTGATTAAAACAGAAAAAGTGCATCATTGGCTACACTTATTAAATCATGATGTTTATTTTTCAATCCCATCTACCAATTTCCACAAAAACATTTGTTAAAATTTTTTTCATAAATTTCTCTGTTCTTAATAGAGAACCATTGTTAAAAAGCAATAAAATATAATTTATTTCTCATTAATTTAGAAGTTCTAATATTTTCTCCCCCCACCACAATGTGGTTTTGTGGATATTTTTTAAATAACTGGACCTCACTTTGGAGACCTCCAGAAAAGCAAATTAAGACAACATATGATTAATTAGGTCTCCTGATTTTCCATTTAGCTACTTAATAAATGCTGTTTAACTGAGATAATATACCATAGTATACAACCTAGTATCCACTAAAAAAATCAACTTGAAACTGCCTCAGAACCTTTATGAATTAGAGTGTGATACATATATATAAATCTAAGCCAGAAAAGAAAATAAACCAGAAGATGGAAATTCTTACTGCATAGACCTCAGACCAAGTTGAAAACAAAAGGTATCTTTTGAATCAGTAGGTTTTTCTTAAAACTTTTTTCTGATAAAAGTAATGTATGTTCATTTTGATGTTGCAGAATATTCTGCAGATATAATACATAAAAACAAAATTACCAATGATCCCACCACATAGAAATATATAAGTTGAATGAGTTACATAACAATGTTTCCCAATTACCGTGGAAATTGAAAGTTAGCAAAATTATTTCCTTTGTTTGTTGTTTGTTGTTGTTGTTGTTTTTACCACTATAATTACTGGCATTTTTAAGGGTCTGTCTGTACAGCATTCTACTTACAACATTAGGAATACAAAGATGACCGACACACTTATTCTTGTGTCTGTTCTAGATAAGAATGTGCTACTTGTATTCAAATAACCATTATTCAAAATTGAAAGGGAAAAGTGCCATAAAGAAGGTATAAAGAATCAAGAGAGGCCTAGGAGATGCTCTTCCCAGATAATACCAAAATACTGCACATACCTCTGTAGGCATGTGTTTTAAGTATTTCTCTAGGATAGATTTCTAGAAATGGAATCTAAAGGTTAAAAGGCAGTTATATTGAACACCTTGTTAGAAGTTAGCATATCGTTAACATTGTACATCATTTTGGCTCTCTAAAAAGCCTGTGTCAATGTTCACCCCACCAGGATGTGAGATACTTATTTCCCTATGCTCTCAACCATGTTGCATAATTATTAATCTTTTTAATATTTGTCAATCAGGAACGTAAAAATGTTTATTATTGCTTTAATTTACATTTCTCTGAATTTCATGTGTTATTAGCCCTCTGTGAATTTCCTATTCATAATGTTGCTCACATTTTAATTTGAGTTCCTTATATTTTTCTCACTGATTTGAAGAACTCTTAATATGTTAAGGATATTAATCTTTTTATATTACATGGTTTGAAAATATTTTCTTTATGGTTCCTTTTTTTCTATCTTTCATAGGATGGTCTTACACATATCAGGATTATAACATTCTCTACTTAATTTTCTTCTAATAATTTTATAGGATTCTAAGAAAATGACTTTAATTAATCAGGATTTTTGGGTCTGCAAAGAATGTCAAGTAGAAATGCAAAATATTTCATCTCTTTTTGAAAGCAGATTTGATGAGCTTTAACATATGTATGCACTTGTAAAATCATGACCATGCACAAAAAATAATGAGCATACCCATCACCCCCCAAAGTTTCCTCATGCCCCTCTGTAATTTTTCCTTCTCTGCTCCCCTTTCCAGGCAACCAATGATCTGCTTTCTGTTCACTATGGATTAGTTTGCATTTTCTCAACTTGTATATACAGAATCACACAGTGTGTACTCCTTTTTGTCTGACTTCTTTTACCCAGCATTAATATTTTAAGGTTTATCCATATTGTTGCAAGTATCAATAATTTCTTCCTTTTTATTGTTGAGTTTTCATTCCATGATATAGATAAACCACAATTTATTTACTTACTCTCCTATTGTGCCAGTTTGAATGCATTATGTCCCCCCAAAAGCCATTATCTTTGATGTAATCTTGTGTAGGCAGACCTATCAGTGTTGATTAGATTGTAATTCTTTGAGTGTTTTCATGGAGATGTGACCCACCCAACTGTGGGTGATGACTCTGATTGGATAATTTTCATGGCGGTGTTAACCCACCCATTCAGGGTGGGTCTAAATTAAATCACTGGAGCCATATAAATGAGCTGACAAACAGAAGGAACCCAGTGCAGCTGAGAGTGACATTTTGAAGAGGAGCTACAGCCAAGAGGGACACTTTGAAGAATGCACAGGAACTGGGAGACGAGCTGCAGATGAGAGATGGTTTGAAGATGGCCGTTGAAAACAGACTTTTGCTCCGGAGAAGCTAAGAGAGGAAAAACGCCCCAAGAGCAACTAAGAGTAACAATTTGAGGAACTGAAGCCTAGAGAGGAACATCCTGGGAGAAAGCCATTTTGAAACCAGGACTTGGAGCAGACTCCAGCCACGTGCCTTCCCAGCTAACAGAGGTTTTCCAGACACCATTGGCCATTCTCCCGTGAAGGTACCCGATTGTCAGTGTGTCACCTTGGACACTTTATGGCCTTCAGACTGTAACTGTGCAACCAAATAAACCTCCTTTTATAAAAGTCAGTCCATCTCTGGTGTTTTGCATTCCGGCAGCATTAGCAAACTAGAACACCTATTGACAGACATATTCTACTACTTGACACATACTATAAGAATCTTCCAACAATATCTTCCATTTTCCCTCTGCCAACCTTTTTGCAATTGTTGCTATGTATTTTTATCTATATATGTCATATATCCCATAACATATTGTTATTATTTTTGTTTTAAACAATTATCTTTTTCATAACAGCTCTACTGGGGTATAACTTATGTATCAAAAAAAAACACATTTTTTTGTGCGTGATTCAGTGATTTTTAGTAAATTTATAGAACTGTGCAACCATCACCATGATACAATTTCAGAATATTTCCATCACCCCGAAAAAGATCTCTTGTACCCATTTGCAGACACTCACCATTCCCACTCTCTTCTTCAGGTAATCATGAATCTACTTTCTGTCTCTATAGATTTGTCCTTTCTTGCATTTTATGTAAGTGGGATCATACAATAAGTGGTCTTTTGTGTGTGGTTCCTTTCACCTAACAATGTTTTTGAGGTTCATCCATGTTGTAACAGGTATAAGTACTTTGTTCCTGTCAATTACCTTTTAAAGAGATTTTTTTAAATAAGGGGGGAAATACGTTACCCACATATTCACCATTTTCAGTTTTCTTCATTCCTCTGTATAAATCTAGATTTCCACCTGGTATCATTTTCCTTCTTCCTGAAGGACTTCTTTTAACTTTTCTTGTGGTGATCTGCTGGTGATTAATTCTTTAGCTTTTTCATGTCTGAAAAGGTCCTCATTTTGTTTTCCTTTTTGAAAGATTTTTTTTTCTGGGTTTAGACTTATGTACATAAACAGTTGTTTTTTCTTTTAGAATTGTAAAGATGTTCACTTACCATCTTCTGACTTGTGTTTTTTCTGTCGAGATGCCTGTTGTTATTCTTTGTTCTTATATACATAGTGTCTTTTTCCTCTCACTGTTTATAAGATTCTCTGTCACCATTTGAGGCAATTTGAGTATGATGTGCCTTAATATATATTTCCTTTATGTTTATTCTGCTTTAAATTAACTGAGCTTCTTGAATCATTGGCTTTATAATTTTGATCTAATTTGAAAAATTTTTAGCCATTATTTCTTTAAACTTTTTTTTGTCTGCCCCTACTCCTCCTCTTCTGGGACTCCAACTATATGGATATAAGGCCACTTGATGTTCCACAGCTAACTGATGCTCTCTACAATTTTTTTTTTTTTGGCAGTCTTTGTTCACTCCATATTTAATATTAGATAGTTTCTATTGCTATGTCTTCAGGTTCACCAATCTCTTCTTCTGTAGTGTTTAATCAACTGTTTACTCCATCCAGTGGATTTTTCAACTCAGATATTATATCTTTTCATTTCTAGAAGTTTGATTTGGGCCTTTCTAGACCTTCCATGTCTCTCCTTAACATGCTCATGCTTTCCTCTACCTTCTAGGACATTCCCTCAACTCGTGTAATTTTCTCACATGCATATTCTGATTGGCACTCAGCTGAATACTCAAGGAGAACCCACTGCAGGTCTTCAGAGCTCTATCTGAATAGCTTTTTACTATCTGGTACCCTGTCCCACAAATTCTAGCTGCTTTGGCCTTCTCAAACTCTGCAGTCTGTCTGCTCAAGTCAGAGAGCAACAGGCTCTACTTGGGTGCTCCTTCCCTGTGTTGCAGCTGAGAAATTCTCTCCAGTTAGCTGGGCAATCTAGGGGTCACATTGTTTGTTTTCTTTCTTTGTGCTGCCTGTTGTCCAATGCCTGAAAACTGCTCTTTCATATATTTTGTCTGGTAATTTAGTTGTTGAGGGAGAAAGCTAAATCTGAGCCCTGGTCTTCATCATGGCTAGAAGCAGAATTCTTATAGTATGTTAGTAAGTTCTATATTATAGACTCTTGTAGTATGCTCCTATATCTGGCGGGGAAAGTGTCACTTTTTTCATTTCAAAATTTTCTTGGCCATTTGAGTCCCTTTTCTCCTTCATATGAATTGTATAACCAGCTTATGAAATTCCCTTAAAAAGTCTTGTTAGGATTTTGATTTTGATTTAATTAATTTAGATATTAATATGATATATAACATATCCTTAGATTTGCATATATACCTTTTTTAGGATGAGAAAAGTCAATATCATAAAATAACAATTCTCCCCCCAAAAAACAAACAAATAAATAAATACATTCATACATACATACAACACAATTCCAATTATTATCCCAACAGTTATATCTTTTTTTCTGAGGGAAAGGAGGAGTTGGATAAAATTATTTAAAACCCCATATGGAAATATGAATGCCTGAATAGCAGAGAAAAGTATGGAGAAGATAAATATTGAGAGATTTGCCTTCTACTGCAAGCCACTTATAAAAATCACTGTAATACAATCAGTGTGGTATTGGCATAAGAGTGGATAAATCAGTGGAACAGAAGAGTGGATCCAGAAACAGGTCTCAGTATATATCATAATTTAATATGTGACAAAAGTAGTATTCAATTTTCTGTGAAAGAATGGTTTATTTAATAAATAGTACTGGCATAACTAGCTATTCATCTAGAACAAAATGAGCTTGTGTCCCAATTTCACAACAAATCCAAAAATGAATTCCAAATGGATTAAATCTTAAATGTAAAAAATAAATCTTACTATACATGATCTCAAAAAGGAAACCACCACAAGTCTCATGGAGGGCTCTCTTAGTTTTTCTATTGCTATCTCAACTGATGTTTCATAATCAAGATTAAGGGCTGATGTTGCTGCTGCTGTTTAAGAAAGGAAAATAAATGGTTTTATTAAAAAAAATGTTACAAGAATGTTCAGGAGACTATGTGTAAATCTAGGTATGGGGAACAACTTTTAAACTAAAACCAGAAACTTGGAAACTATAAAATGTAAACGTATTTGATTATATAAAAATGTAAAACTTTAATATGACAAAAGACATATTAACAAAGTTAAGAGTCAAAAATGCATTTGGAAGAGATGGAAGAAGATAGCAGCATAGAGAGGAGTGAAAGTTAGTTAGTCCCTCTGAAACAACTAATAAATAACCAGGAACAACTAGTAAATAATCTGGAATAACTGCTAGGGGACAAATGTGACTATTCACACATCGTACACCAACTTAGATTGGGAAGAATGCCTGAGTTCGCAGCATAAAATCTGTAAGTAAAGACTACGGACACAAGCTGGGAGCCGCCTCCCCCCATGGCAGCCTGAACTGCAAAATCTCACTGTGATAGAGAGCAGCACTCTCTGAACAAATGAATATGCCTCAGGTCAGCTCCAACTGGGGTTTCAATTAACAACCATGGACTACTCAGTATAAGCTACAAATCCCCAACAAGCAGACAGAGGCTTTTAGTGATGACTGACCTTAAAGAGCTGGAGGACTTCTCTGTATCAGGAGGGGGAGCCCAGCGGACCAGGTGCTATCTCTGGCCAGTGGCTGAAGCTGGGGGGACCATGGACTGGCCCTGAAATGAAAAACCACCAACCAAGAATCCTTTATATCCTTTTTTCTGTCTCTCAACCTGGGCAGCTCAGTGGAGAAGGCCACAGCCATTTTCAGTTCACAGTGCTCTGACCCAGACAAGGGTGGGGGTAGTAGAGACAGAGATACAAAGACTCTATTTAAATGCTGATGATCACTCCCTAGGAGGTTATCTTCCCTAAGAGGAACGAGGTGGTGCCCAGCCCTACTACCAGCCTCCCATTCAGAACCAGATCCCAGAGCCTGGGGGAAAACAGCCAAAACAGAAACTGAGGGCCACACCTCCTTACACCAGTCAGGAGTGACAGGCTGACAGGTGCCACCTGCTGGGCAGGTTAAAAATAGCACAGCAGCTAGAGGCCTCACTGGGTGTGTCAATCTTCTAAGACACACCCTCAGGGAAACCTCATGCTGAATATTTCCCCCTTCTGAGATCTGAGCCTTTTCTGGTCTAGGGAAACCTGATTGGGTAACCAAGGAAACCAGATGCCTAGATAACAGAAAACTACAACCTACACCAAGAAAAACAAAGTTATGGCCCAGTCAAAGGAATGAATTTACACTTCAACTGAGATACAGGAATTGAAACAATTAATGCTAAATCAATTCAAAAAGTTTAGGGGAGATATGGCAAAAAAGAGATGAACTGTATAATGAAAACACTAGGAGAGCATAAGGTAGAAATTGAAAATTCGAAAAAACAGGCAGAATCTATGGAAATGAAAGGCACAACACAGGAGATGTGGGACACAATGGAGACATACAGCAGCAGATCTTAAGAGGCAGAAGAAAACACTCAGGAACTGGATAACAAGACACCTGAAATCCTACACACAGAAGAACAGATAGGGAAAAGAATGAAAAAATATGAGCAGTGTCTCAGGGAACTGAATGACAACATGAAACATGTGAATGTACATGTCATGGGTGTCCTAGAAGGAGAAGAGAAGGGAAAAGGGGCAGAAGCAATAATAGAGGAAATAATCATCAAAAATTTCCCATCTCTTATGAAACACATAAAATTACAGATCCAGGAACCTTAGCGTACCCCAAACAGAATAGATCTGAATAGACCTATGTCAAGACACTTAATAATCAGATTATCAAATGTCAAATACAAAGAGAGAGTCCTGAAAGCAGCAAGAGAAAAGCAATCCATCACATACAAAGGAAACTTGATAAGACTATGTGCAGGTTTCTTGGTGAAGACCATGGAGGCAAGAGGGAAGTGGTGTGATATATTTGAGATACTGAAAGAGAAAAACCACCAACCAAGAATCCTATATCCAGCAAAACTGTCCTGCAAATATGAGGGAGAGTTTGGAATATTGTCTGAGAAACAGACAATGAGAGAGTTTGTGAACGGGATGCCTGCTCTGCTTGAGATACTGAAGGGAGCACTAGAGACAGATAGGAAAAGACAGGAATGAGAGGTTTTGAACACAATTTTGGGTGATGGTAGCACAGCATGTAAGTAGACTGAACAAAGATGACTGTGAGTATGATTGAAAGAGCAAGGTTAGGAGCATGTGGGACACCAGAAGGAAAGAGGAAAGTTAAAGACTGGGACTGTATAACTCAGTGAAACTTAGAGTGCTCAACAATTGTGATAAAATGTACAAATATGTTTTTACATGAGGGAGAACAAATGAATGTCAGCCTTGCAAGGTGTTAAAAATAGGGTGGTATTGGGAGAAAAATCAATGCAAGCTAGAGACTATATTAACAGAAACATTGTATTATGCTTCCTTTAATGTAACAAAGGCAATATACCAAAGCTAAATGCATATGGGGTGGGGGGAGATAGGGGAAGGGTATGGGACTCTTGGCATTGGTGATGTTGTCTGACTCTTTATTCTACTTTAGTTTAATGCTGTCTTTCCTTTTGTTGCTTCCTAGCTGTCATGTTTATTTTTTTCCATTTTTTCTCTTTCTTTTTTCTTTTACTTCTGTCTCTCTACCTTCTTTGACTCTTCCTCCTTCTTTGAGGAAGAAATGGAGATGTCCTTATATAGATAGTGGTGATGGTGGTGAATACATAAATACATGACTATACAGGGAACCACTGATTGTTTACTTAGGATGGAATGTACGGCGTATGAACAAAACTGTCTTAAAAAAATGGGTTGATGAGAAAACCTTGAGAACACGATATCGAGTGAAATAAGTCAGGCACATAAGGACAAACATTGTATAGTCTCACCAGTATGAACTAATTGTAATATGTAAACTCATAGACATGAAATATAAGTTACCAGGACATAGAACAAGGCTAAAGAATGGGGAGCGGTTGCTTATTATGAGGAGAATGTTCAACTAGGTTGAACTTAAGTGTTTGGAAATGGACAGAGGTGACAGTAGCACATTGTGAGAATAACTAACAGTGCTGAATGGTGTGTGAATGTGGTGGAAAGGGCAAGCTCAGAGTCACGTATGTCACCAGAAGGAAAGTTGGAGGTTATAATATGGGAATGTATAAAACAGTGAATCCTGTGGTGGGCAATGTCTGTGGTTAACAAATATTAGAAATCTCTTTCATGAACTAGAACAAGTGTATGACACTATAACTAGAAGTTAATAATAGAGGGGCATATAGGGAAAAATATAACTATTGCAAACTATATACTACAGTTAGTAGTATTTTAACATTCTTTCATCAACAGTAACAAATGTACTATACCAATACCATGAGTTAATAATGGAGTGGAGGTGATTAGGGGTATGGGAGGATTTGAGTTTCCTTTTTTGTGTCTTTATTTCTTTTCTGGAGTAATGAAAATGTAAAAATTGAAAAAAATTATTTGTGATGATGGATGCACAACTGTATGATGTTACTGTGGGCAATTGATTGTATACTTTGGATCTTTGGATAATTGTATGGTATGTGAACAATCTCAATAAAAAAATTTAAAAAAAAGAGACAGGATAGTCCCAGCACTAAAAGAGTTTATAATCTAATTAAAGTAAAAGTACATGTAAAAAAATGCATTTGAAAAAAAATTTGTAATACAGATAGCAGATAAAGGGTTAACATTTCTTATATACAACACATTCTTACAAAATAATAAGAGAAAGGATAAATTTCCAATTTTTTAAAAGGCCAAAAGGTATAAACAAGCAATTCACAGAATAGCAAATCCAAATGGCTAATAAATGTAGTAAAAGATACCCAAACTCACCAGCAGTCAGAGAACTGAAAATTAAAATATTGAGATATTGCTCTGTACCCATCAGACTGGCAAAATTTAAAAAAAGAATGATAGTATCTGCGGGTGTCTGAGCTTGTACCTCAACTTACCAGGCCTGGGCCAGGGGACCTGATATCACCCCCTGGGGAGGGTAGTAGGTACGGGCGTGAGTGCCCTCTGCAGCCCCCCCGAGCCTGGGGAGCGAGGTCAAGGCAGCTCCCTTTTCCTCACCCAAAATGTCACTGGCAGGGGAGGCTTGCCGGAGGAAACCGCCTTTCTCCCAACTGCCCTTTCCCCACTTCCTTATCTTACCCACACACTCCCTGGTGCCAAGGCCACTCCTGCCACCGCCAGCGCGCATGCCCGTGGCCAGAACTACCCCAGCCCCGCTGCAACGGTTCCGGCATCCTCTCAGAACCAATCCTAGCCCCTATCCCTTCAATATTGCCATTTAAGGCTACTTCACCTCTTTTCCAGCCCTGCCCTTCTTACCAGCCTATATAACCTGTAATCACCCCTGAATAAATCTCTTTGGCGCATACTCCTACTGGATGAAGAGTGTCTTGTCCCTATCGCCGCCCTCCTTGCACGCCTCTCGCCGAGGACCCCGGCCACGTCCTCCGCCTCGCCCTCGCCTCCGGGAAAGAGCCCCCGCCGCCGGTACCCCTTGAGCAGCCCCGAGAGCTGAGGGCTCGGCTACCGGCCGCCTCTCCCCCTAGAAGTAGTAACCGCGACCGCAACTGGTGCCCCGTGTGAGGAACGTCTCCACACAACAGTTCAGCGGGTCGATCGCTCGCCCGGACGCCTCTCCAGCTTCCCGTTTCCTCGCCTGCAAGGTAGGGCCGCCTCTCCTTCGCCGCTTCTGGAGCCGTGGGAGGTTCCCTGCTCCGAAGCCGCTCATCCCTTCCCCCACGCTCTCTTCATCCAGTAGGAACTCCTCCCTTCCCCCACGCTCTCTGCGTCCTCTTGTATGCGCACTTCTATGACCCCTGTTCCTCCTAACACTCTCCCTCTTCCCCTCCATTACTTTGCTGTAGTTCTTTGTATTTTTATTTCCTCATTTGGTGCCGTGTGCCTCTTTGCAACCGCCCCCCCCAACTGCTCCCGTTGCCAAAGGGCACTGCTTTCTGCTCTCGCCGTCTCCTTCGGCCTCAAGGCCACAGTTTATCTCATTCTCTCTCTGCTCGGTAATCAACTCCTCCTCCTCCTCCCTGCCAGCCGGCCGGCCCGGCTCGGGAGTAACCCCCCTCCTCCCCCCTCAGCTATGGGTAATCGTATATCTACATGTCAGGCACCTCAAGTTCGTGCTCTAGCGGGTCTCCTAGATACGCATCGCTGTAAAGTGTCTGTCCGGCAGCTGCAGGTGTACTGGGACCTCCTGCTGCCTTTTAACCCATGGCTCACCACTTGCCATCTTTGGGACCCTGTTACTTATGATCGTCTTATTGATCGAGTCACTAATGCCATGGAACATGAGAGCAAGCGCTTCCCTCCCGGCTTGCTCCCCACCTTAATAACCATCCGCTCCTGCCTTCAAGGCTCCCTCCCCCCTGATCGAGGCCTCATTAAATCCAAGGAGGCCCTATCAACCCAGCCAACAGATTCAGATAGCGATACTAATTCAAATCATGACTCAGACACGGAGTCCTTAGTCGAGCAGATTAACAACGCGCTCGAGGTGACTCCCAAAAAGCAAAATAACACTGCGCCACGCCAAGATGGCGAACTTCCTCCTTCTTCTTCCATCGAGGGGAGGAAATGCTCCGGCGATGACATCAGCCCTAAGCTGAGCCGGAAACCGCATATGCTTTACCCCGCCCTTTCACAGGGCGGAGCTAGTCCGACATCTTGTGCCTTGGGCCCCACCCTTTCACAGGGCGGGGCTGATCCACCATCTTGTGTCTTAGCCACGCCTACCGCGCCGCCATCTTGCGACGCTTGGGGCCTCCCACTCCCACCTCCCCCTTCGGCGAGCTCCCCCTCGGAGCCGCTACCAGCCGCTGCCGCCGCTCCTTCCACCCCACCGGCTAACAACCCCTGGCTGCCTTCTACACCTCAAGGCAACCCTTGGGGCAACACTCCCCCTACCCCCACTCCCGCGCCAAGCCTTCTGCAAGCGCGTCCTCCTTTCTCTCGTGCTTTTCGTTGCTTTCCTCTTAACCTTGCCCCCACCCCACAGAAACCGTATGACTGGTATCCCATTGACTCAGATACTATCAAGCAGCTTCGCAGGGCCGTCAAGGAGGACGGGTTAGGTAGCCCATACGCTTCTCAAATACTGCAGGATCTCGGCATGGACTATTGCATCCCCCAAGACTGGGCCTCGCTTGCCCGTTCCATTCTTAACCCCGGTCAGTTTGTTGACTGGCGTGCTCACTTCCAGGCAGAAGCTGCTCAGCAAAGTGAGCAAGACGCAGCCCTTGGAGTCTATCATCCCCCTGAAGCCTATTTGGGCACTGGAGCATTTCTAAATGCGTCTGCTTATATTAATGTCCCTGCCACCTTCTAGACTATCCTCAGAGGCATCGCCTTACGCGCGTTTGCCAATTGCTCTGCCTGTCGGCCTAATAAATTCACCAAGCTCTTCCAGGAGCCGAGTAAGCCTTTCGCCACCTTTGTCTCCAGAGTCGAAGAAACCTGCGCTCAAAAGGTAAGTAATCCCCAGGCCCAATATTACATATGCCCATCCTCAAATCCTAGAAAATCGTACTGTAATTCCCCCAATGAGTACTACTGTGCATACTGGGGGTATGAAACATTAGCCACTAATTGAAAGCCTCCTGTTCCTAATCATTACCTTACCTTAAAGTGGGCCCCTACAGGGTGCAAACTCCCTACTGTTAACTAGCTCGGCCAAGAAAGTGAGAGATCCTGCACACATCTTAATCTTACAGTGCAACTCCCCACTGATCCCTCCTGGTTACTCGGTCAAACTTGAGGCTTCAGAATCTATAAAAAAGGAACCGACCGAGGATCACTTATTCTTATAAAAAAGGAGGCTGTAAACCAACCAGGCCAAAATACTGCATTAAGAACACCCTCTGGCATAGGTCCCAACCAAGTCATTAACCCCCTTTTTCCACAGCCCTCCAGCCGCACTTCAAGTACAAGCAGCGCATCCGGAGGCCGCACCTCAGCTGCAAACAACGCATCGCCAACCCCACCACCCCAGCTTCCTCTGCCCCCTTCTCGTTATTCCTCTCCCCTCCTCAGCCTCATCCAAGCCGCCTTTGCCTCAGTAAACTCCTCCAACCCCAATTTTACCTCATCCTGCTGGCTCTGCCTCTCCACCTCTTCCTCGCTATACGAGCCCGTTGCCTCCAACCTCTCCTTTTCAGAAAGCACAGAAAACAGCCCCTTGGAATGCAATTGGAATACCTCTGCCGTCCCCCTGACCTTTCATTCAGTCTCCTATACGGGAAAGTGCGTCCGCCCTCGCTCCAGTAACTCTCCCGACCTCACTGCCTGTGCCAGCTATTCATCTCCCAGCAGCTCTGCAAAATTTCTCATTCCTCATAACTCCTCCCAATGGTTCTGCTCCTCTACAGGACTTACCCCCTGTCTCAGCACGAATGTCATCAATGAATATAAAGAAACTTGCCTCCTAATTGTCCTTATCCCTAGGGTCTTATACCACAGCGAAGAAGACTTCTTCCTCCGTCTAGAAAAAACTGCAGCTCCTGCCCCATTGCAAAAGCGAGAGCCCATCACCGTCCTTACAATTGCCTCCCTCCTAGGTCTTGCCGGCGCTGGCACCGGAATCGCTGCACTAGCCAGTCAAGACTCCGCCCTAACTCACCTCAGGGCGGCTGTTGACGAAGACATTCATCACTTACAAAACGCTATTCACCATCTAAAAAATTCTGTCAATTCTCTCTCTGAGGTAGTGCTCCAAAACCGCCGAGGTCTTGACCTTCTCCTCCTCAAAGAAGGAGGCCTCTGCGCCGCCCTAGGAGAGGAGTGCTGTGTTTATGCCAATTCCACAGGTCTCGTCGAGGACAGCCTGAAAAGAGTCCGAGAGGGACTGGAAAAGCGTAAAAGAGATCGTGAAGCCACCAGTTATTGGTCCAGTTTTTTCACTCCCATCCTCCCTTACATCCTTCCTTTTCTTGGCCCCTTATTAATGATTATTCTAGCTCTCATCTTAGGACCCTGCCTCATCCGCAAAATTGTCCAGCTTGTAAGAAAACAAACGGATGCCATTTTTTCCTCGTTCGTGCAAATCCAGTATCAGCGACTCGCCACCTCTGACGCCCCCCACTCCAAGATGAAAGCCAACCCTCCGCGACCTCAACGCCACCGGTCGACTCGCCAACCGCGAGGCCCTTCTCAATCACCTGAACATCGCTCTCGCCTCGAGTTCCAGCTTCTCTGAACCCCTGAACTTTAAACCCCTCACCTTCACCCAGCCCGCTGCAGCGAAGCCATTGTCAAGCGCCCGGGCACCACACCAACACTGAGCTCCAGCCTCGCTGAGCCACCGTCAACCCCTTTTTCCCTTCCCTGACCTCCCCCTTCCCTCACCCTTAGCGGACCTCTCCGGTAAAGCCTCTTCCTCTAATTAGAAAAGAAAGGGGAATTGCGGGTGTCTGAGCTTGTACCTCAACTTACCAGGCCTGGGCCAGGGGACCTGATATCACCCCCTGGGGAGGGTAGTAGGTACGGGCGTGAGTGCCCTCTGCAGCCCCCCCGAGCCTGGGGAGCGAGGTCAAGGCAGCTCCCTTTTCCTCACCCAAAATGTCACTGGCAGGGGAGGCTTGCCGGAGGAAACCGCCTTTCTCCCAACTGCCCTTTCCCCACTTCCTTATCTTACCCACACACTCCCTGGTGCCAAGGCCACTCCTGCCACCGCCAGCGCGCATGCCCGTGGCCAGAACTACCCCAGCCCCGCTGCAACGGTTCCGGCATCCTCTCAGAACCAATCCTAGCCCCTATCCCTTCAATATTGCCATTTAAGGCTACTTCACCTCTTTTCCAGCCCTGCCCTTCTTACCAGCCTATATAACCTGTAATCACCCCTGAATAAATCTCTTTGGCGCATACTCCTACTGGATGAAGAGTGTCTTGTCCCTATCGCCGCCCTCCTTGCACGCCTCTCGCCGAGGACCCCGGCCACGTCCTCCGCCTCGCCCTCGCCTCCGGGAAAGAGCCCCCGCCGCCGGTACCCCTTGAGCAGCCCCGAGAGCTGAGGGCTCGGCTACCGGCCGCCTCTCCCCCTAGAAGTAGTAACCGCGACCGCAAGTATCTATTGCAATCTCATGTATTACTTATGAAGATGTTATTGTTATTGTTTTTGAGAAAAAATAGCAACATTTATTAAAATAAAGAACCAGATATCTTTCAACATAATAATTGTGCTCTTGAGACTGTAACCACTAGAGATAAAAGAAGTATGGAATTCTATATGTAAAATTGTTTATTGAAGAAGTATAGTAGTAAAACACTAAGCCCCAAATGAATATGCATCTATAAGGAAATGTTTGAATAAATTGTATGTGTAGCTGCATAATAGAATACCATGCAGCTACTAAAAAGAAGGCATTAGAGTTAGTCCAGGTGAGTTAGAAGGATTTCCACAAGGTGTTGAGTGAGAAATGCAAGACACAGAGAATTAAGTATATTATGGCTCTCTGTGATAAGTCAGTACATATGTATGTGTGTATGTGTAAATGTGTGTAATATTTTTGCTTATGATTACATGAGTTTAGGGAAGAAAACATGGAATGCTCTATAAGGGGTTGTTAACATGAGTGATTCCAGGTTAGGGATGGCGGATGAGATTTGGGTAGATGTTGAAAGGAGAAGGGTAAAAGAAAAAATCTGAAAAAAAAATTTTAATACATATTTTCATGGATGTCCATGATACTGTTAAATTTTTAAAAGCTAGTAAAATGCATGGATTTTACTACAAACAAACCTCTGTATCTGTGCACTGTATAAACTCTTGTAATAGTGAATGAGCCATGAAAAAGATGTGAATGGATAAATGCTAAGTTGTTAACATTTGTTACCTCAAAGGTGTGTGAGATGGGGATGAAAGGATGATTAACTTTTTCTTTAGAGATCTTTGTACTATTTTACTTGTGACAATAAGCCTTTATTGCTTTGTAGTTTGAGAAATATCAAGTAGAGAAAATAAGGAAATATATATATATATATTATATATATATATATATATATATAATATATATATATATATATATATATATTTAAGGACGGAAACCATATATATATATATATATGGTTTCCGTCCTTAAATGAAGTTTCTTTTTATTGCTTGCCTGCTAAGAGTTTGAAGTTTATCAAATCTTTTTTTGGCATCAATTGAGATGAACATTGTCTGCTAGAATAAATGGCATGCAAATAGATTGGCTTAACAACAGGAATTTATTGGCTCACAGTTATTGGCTCACAGTTTCAGAAGCTAGAAGGCTTGCTTCCTCTCAGGGTCAGTACCTTTAGGCTGACTGGCAATCATTAGGGTTCCTTGCTTGGCTTCTCCATCATGTGACAATTGACATTGTGACATCTTCTCCTTTCTCTTCCTGGTTCCACTGACTTCCAGCTTCTGACTTCTTCCTGTTGCTTCCTCTTACCTATGTCCAATTCCCTTTGCTTATGAGGACTTCAGGTATATTGAGTTAAGGCCAAACTTCATTCAGTGTGGTCTCACTTTAACTAATAACATCTTCAAAAGTCCTATTTACAAGTGGGTTCAGACCCACAGGACCAGGGGTTCTTTTGCCTTTTGTGGGGGATGTGATTCAATTCCTGACAATCATCCATTAATATCATTTATTTCTTCCATATCTACAATCTCTCTTTTGGTTATCTGATCCAGTCTCATAGCTTTAAATAACATCCATGTGCCAATAACCTCGGTTTTAGTTTCCTTGGCTGCTCAAGCAAATACCGTGCAAAGAAATGGCTTAAATAATGGGAATTTAATGACTCAAGATTTTGAGCCAGGAAAAAGTTCAAATCAAGGCATCATCAAGGCAATGCTTTCTCCCCAAAGGCTGTGACATTCTGGAACTGGCTGCCAGAAGTCCTTGGTCCTTGGCTCCTCTGTCACGTGGCAGTGCACAAGGTGTCTCTCCTGGCCTCTCTTTCTCTTCCAGGTTCCATTGGATTTCAGCTGCTTGCTTCCAGTGGTTTTCTCACTCTCTGTCTGAGTTTAATTCTGCTTATAAAAGACTCTTGTAAGAGGATTAAGACCCATTCTGATTGGGCTGGGCCATACCTTAACTGAAGTAACCTCATCAAAAGGTCCTGCTTAAAATGGGTTCACACCCACAGGAATGGATTTAGTTGAAGAACACATTCTTCAGCTCAGAACCACTACATGTGAGAACATATATGCAATTAAAAATGACAACCTTGAGCACACATGTCTTGTAGAAAACAGACTCTGGTCCTAAGGACTACTAGATGTTTCTAAGATGCCCTGTTGATATTTACTACTTGTTCCTTCACTTGGTTGTGACCTGCTGTCTATCACAGAAGCAGAAGCACGTTCTAATGGTTCATATGAAACTTAAATGAGAAGATTCTATCCATTTATGTGACCTTTTCTTTCAATTTAGCAACAACACACCTCCCTCCAATTCATGGGATAAGGATAAATAAATTGAAAACCATCCCTTCGAACCAATGTCAATTTAACTGTGTTACATGCACATGTATCATTAGAAACCTGACTAGTTTATAGTTTGTGTTTACTCATTCTTTTCACAGTATTTATTCAGCACACAACTGAATAAATGCACAAAAGCAGTGGGAGGACTGGTGTTTGCAGGGAGGGAGGGCATGCTCAGAGCAAAGGCCATTCACTAATTCACTCTTTTATGCAAGAATTATTTCTTAAGCATCTATTACATGCCAGGCACTGGGTCACATCAGTGAAAATGACATGGGTCATCCTTGACTTTTCTCTTTCTCTCATACCCTACACCCAATGCATCAGAAAATCCCATGGATTCCAAATGTATTCGTTCTGGTCAGAGCTACCATCCTCTCTCACCTGAGCCTTTTGTCTAGTCTCCCTATATCTATTCTTGCTCTCCTATACTCAATTCTCAACATTGTACCCAGAATAAATAATATACACACAACTACATGCTGGACTCAGGGTATATAGAGAAGAAGTAGAAAAAAATAGCACAACTGAGGAACTAATAAGCTTGCAAAGGAAACAAACACGGCAATTATCTTAATTTTATGATTGAAAATGCAAAATTTTTTTTAGTTTTGATATTTCTGGAAGTGGAATGTCTTTATAATAAATGTCAAAATGTATTTTCCTACCCACTGCCAGGTGAAAGTGTTAGTTCTCATTGCCTGCGATAATGACAGGTGACAAGACCTGAGCAAGGCATATTGAGTTATGTATTGTAAGTATATTTACCCTTTTCTCACTTCAGTTAGATTCAAACACCACAATCTCCAAATCTAAGTCTTCAGCCTAGACTTCTTTTCCAGACTCCAGACCCTGGATAGCTCTCTACTGATGTCCCCAGTTGAGTGTCAACTGAACCTCAAACTAAATATGTTATGATCACCTTCCCCCTTCTCCTAAATCTCATCAAGCCTGCTCTCCCTGCAGCCATCCTTACCTCAAGTGAGGGCAATCCCACCTAACCAGTTGCTCAAGCCAGAAAACATGGGTCATCCTTGACTTTTCTTTCTCTCATACCCTACACCCAATGCATCAGAAAATCCCGTGGATTCTAAATGTGTTCATTCTGGTCAGACCACCATCCTCTTTCACCTGAGCCTTTTGTCTAGTCTCCCTACATCTATTCTTGCCCTCCTATACTCAGTTCTCAACATTGTACCCAGAGCAAACTCTTTAACAATTTATGTTAGATCACATCACTCCTTTGCTCAAAACCTGCATTTCCTACTTCCCCTCTTTTTGCCCCTAACCCCACCCCCCTCCTCCCATTTCATTAGAGTAAAATTCAACTTCCAAGCAAGGACCTACACAATCCTGCTCCCTTTGACCTCTCTGACCTCGCCATTCTGGATCCCTTTTTGTTCCTTGAGCATTCCAGGCACACCTGCTCCCACCGGGTCTCTTGGCACTTGCTGCTTCTCTGTGGACAATGCCCAGCCCCACTCTCTCCTCTCTTCAATGAGGCCCACCCTGACCACCTTATTAAATGTCCTCCCCATCCCACACTACAAATCTCTCTTGCCCTGATCTTTCTCATTTCCCATAGCACTTATCCCTTTCTGACATACTGAGATGTTTATATTAAGTTTATCTTTTCTTATTTACCTTCTCCAAGAGGACAAGACCTTTTCTTCACTGATGTGACCCAGTGCCTGGCATATAATAGATGCTTAAGAAATAATTCTTGCATAAAAGAGTGAATTAGTGAATGGCCTTTGCTCTGAGCATACCCTCCCTCCTGCAAACACCAGTCCTCCCACTGCTTTTGTGCATTTGTTTTAAGTTGTGATATTCTCCAGGTATTTTTTTCCTCTTAAATTTTTTGCTTTCTCTATTGTAGGAATAATTCCCATTTTCTGGTTTGTTAATGATGCTTTTTATTGTTTCCCCAGACTGGTATAGATGTATACTTTTTAAAAGCACCTCTTCAGTCATATTATAGGATTTGTTGAGGAAGGGAAGGCAGACTTCTATGCTCAGTCCCCCATTCATCTCTACTTCAGTTAATTGAACATTTGTTCATGAGTCAGTTTCCCCAAGTCTGAGTGAATCTGACAAACATGAGTTCCTGGACATCGGGTACTAGTGACCCCACCAATACGTTGAAGCTTTGGGAGGCCTGGCTTGGCCGCCAGCTGGTCTTCCACTAATATCTGTAGCTCACCCCTTTAAAATGTAACATTTAAATATTTTTAAGTATTTTTCAATTCAGAGAGGAAATGAATTGCATAAATGCTAGATAGTAAAAATGAGGTTCTAATGCTTGACACCACATTTCCTTCCTACTAATCGACTCAATCTTAAAATCAAAGATACCCACCCACATCCTTAAGGAACTCATTGAAAATCTTATGCAGCTGAAAAAATTTCTAATCTCCTTTTACCATGACTCTAGTAGTCAATTAAAGACTTTTCAAAATGTAAAATATGCATTTTTATGTCTGTTTTCAAAGTAACTAAAGACCAGATTTTGACCATTGATTTATATGCTGAATATGCCTGCCCTACGAAAAGAAATTTGGTTAATTTGGGAGTTTGGGAATGTGCAAAACTATTTTTATCTAACTTTTCCTACAAGGAAAGCATTTCTAAACCACAGAAAAATATGCTTCTTTTTAACCCCTTAAACATTTTTATATTCTCAATGTTTTTGATTCTTCCAATATTTAATTTTATGATGAGGCTGGATTTGGGGTAGTTCATTGTAAGCCCATTTGTCCAAGGCCAAACATGAATTAATACAGACCACAAAACTGCAAAGCTGTCACCAAAATTGTTATTTTTTTATAATATGACTTGCATTTTGACTACTACTATCAGCCAATACTGCAGAGAAGGGACTTTGATCTATCAGCTGAGTCAGCACCTATTAGTAACCAGAGAACAGGGTAAACTGGTTTTTCCAGACTTCTGTTTATGTTTAACCTATAGACCCATGCCATAGGCCTCCTGCTAACAGACTTATCCCTTCCCCTGATCTTCCTCAAGGTGCTCCAAGTAATAACCCCAATTTGTAAACCATTGGTATATGAACATTGAGGGGAAAATGTTTCTGCTGTCTTGAGAACACTACTAGAATGGAGACGGTCATCTTCTTTTGGAGTTTATTCCATTGTTCTAGCACCCTGGTGGTTAATAAGTTCCTCCTGTAACAAGCTGAAACTTTTTTACTTTGCTGTAAACTCATTTTCTCTTTACCAAAATCATCAGCATGGAAAATCATTGCTTCTTATCCTCTTTATTATTCTTGGGGACAGTACACAAATTCTCTCTTTGGTCTGTTCTATTTTAACTTTTCCTCAGGAAAAATGAAAGCCTATTTTTCATTTCTCATCATTTTTGGATGCTATTCAGCAATTGCATGAGATTACTGAAATGTGGTGGCCAAAATGGGACCCCATTTACCAGATCTTTGTAGAGATTGTAGCTTTTGAAAGATTGAAACAATAAGAGAAATTAGACAGGAAATGGCAGATTTAACTGTCTAAAAATTTTAAGCGTCTGTACCATTAAAATTAATAAAGCTGTAAGGAATACTGGCTGGGAAAATAATTGCATCCTATTTAACAATGAGAAATTTGTATCTATACTATCTAAATTCACTCACACACATGAAATCATGCTTATATATATAATATCTAATTTTAATGAAAACTTTTGTAATAATTAGATAAATTGTTTTTAATGCCATCAACTCTTATGAATAATATTAAGATTCCAGTAGATACATGAATAGATGATACTCTTACTGGCCAATTCTCACTTTTTATCAAAATCTAATTGACATGTCCTGTTTTGGAAACTCCGAACAAACTTCAAGGGAAGGTGAGCTCTTCTTCAACAGGTCCCCCGTATTCTGTAACACATTGTATTGACCCTGTTATGGCAGTCATTATAATATTCTGAAGTTATTTATATGACTGTCCTCCTCTAGAATTACCACTGATAAGGAGATAGCAGAAAGCAGTGACCATATCTTTGCTTCTTTCTTTCTTCACTAACATGGTGCCTGGTACATGCAATAGGTGTTCCATAATTCCTTATAATGAATTAGTTCATATTAAAAGCAATGTAAACAATAATTGTAGAATTATAGAAAAGAGCTTCCTCCTCAAGCTCTCAATCAAAGAAACATAACGCTACAGCTACCATTGTACTTAATAGTGAAAAAGTAAATAGCTTTTCTCTAAGATTGGGGAGCAAGGCAAGGATCTCTGCTACCACCACAGTTATTTGACCTAGTGCTGGAAGCTCTAACCAATGCAACAAGGCAAGAAAAGGAAATAAAAGACATATAGATCAGAAAGGAAGATTTAAAACTGTCCCTATTTGCAGATGATATGATTGTCTATGTGGAGAATCTCAAGGAATCTACAAAAAAGCTCCTAAAAATAATAAGTTACTTCAGCAAGTTTTCAAGGTGCAAGATAAGCATACAAAAAATCAGTTGTGTTTCTATATGTTAACAATGAAGACATGTATTTGGAATAAAGAAATATAGTATCATTTATAGTTTCTAAAAATAAACAAAATACTTAGGTGTAAAGCTAACATAACATGTATAAGACACTCAACACAGTCAATTCTACCTGAACTGATATACAGGTTTAATGGAATTCCTTTAAAAATCTCAGCAAAAAGCAATTCAATGGAGGAATGATAACCTTTTCAACAAATGGTGCTGGATTAACTGAGCATCTGTGGGAACAAAAATGAACCTGGAACCTAAGTGTCACACCTTATACAAAAGTTACTTCAAAATGGATCACAGCCTTCAATGTAAAATGTAAAATGTAAAACTATACAAAGCTTAGATAAAACATAGGAGAAAGTCTTTAGGATCTAGGGCTGGGCAACAAGTTCTTGGATTAGAGAATAAAAGCATGATCCATAAAAGGAAAACCTGATAAATTGGACTCTATCAAAAGTAAAACCTTTGCTCTGTGAAATACCCTGTTAAGAAAATGAAAAGACAAGCTACAGACTGGAAGAAAATATTTGCACCATATATTTGATAAAGGACTTCCATCCAGAATATATAAAGAACTCTTGAAATTCAACAGTAAAAAACAATCCAGTTAGAAAATGGGCAAAATATATGATGAGACTGAAGATGGAGGCATAGAGAGAACTAGAAGGTAGTGTGTCCCCCTGGAACAACTAATAAAAAACCAGGAACAAGTAGTAAATAATCTGGAATGACTGTGGGGGGACAAATGTGACTGTCCACTCATCGTACACCAACCTGAATTGGGAGGAATGCCTGAGATCACAGCATAAAATCAGTAAGTAAAAATTGCGGATCCAAGCTGGGAGTCCCCTCCCCCAACGGCCCAAACTGCAAACCCTCGTGGTGCTAGAGAGCAGCACTCTCCCAGCAAGCAAATATAGCTCAGCTGAGCTCCAACTGGGGTTTTAATTAATAAACATGGAAGGCTTAATACAAGCTATGAATCCCCAACAAGCAGAGGCTTTGGTGATGACTGACCTTGGAGAGCCAGAGGGTGCCCCACAGACTGGCCCTGAAGGGGGCTTTCTGTCCCTTTTTAGGCTCAATGGAGAAAGCCTCAGCCTGTTTTAGTTCCCAGCACTCTGATCCAGACAAGTGTGGAGATAGCACAGGCAGAGAGACTATTCAAATGTAAATGACTTCTCCCTAGGGGGTGTATCTTCCCTAAGAGGAAGAAGGTGGTACCAAGCTCTACTACCTGCCTTCCATGCATAACCAGACCCCAGAACCTGGGGGAAAACAGCCATGGCCACACCTCCTTAACACCAATCCGGAGCTACAGGCTGACAGGCACCACCTGCTGGGCAGAAAAGCACAGTGACTCAAGGCCTCACAGGGTGTATTAATCTTCTAAGATACACCCTCAGGGAAACTGGATACTATTGGCTCCTTCCACAACCTGAGCCTGTTCTGGTCTGGGAAAACCTGATTGGGGTAACCAAGGAAACCTGATGCCTAGACAACAGGACACTACAACCTACACTAAGAAAAATGAAGTTATGGCCCAGTCAAAGGAACAAATTTACACTTCAACTGACATACAGGAATTGAAACAACTAATGATAAATCAATTCAAAATGTTTAGGGAAGGCAGGGCAAAAGAGTTGAAGCATAAAATGAAAACACTGGATGTACATAAGGTAGAAACTGAAAGTAAAAAAAAAAAACAAACTGGAAGAATCTATGGAAATGAAACGCATAACACAAGAGATGAAAGACACAATGAAAACCTACAACAATAGATCTCAAGAGGCAGAAGAAAACACTCAGGAACTGGAGAACAAGACTCCTGAAAGCCTACACACAAAAGTACAGACAGAGAAAAGAATGGAAAAATAAGAGCAACGTCTCTGGGAATTGAAGGACAACATGAAATTCAGGAATGCGCATGTCATTGGTGTCCCAGAAGGAGAAGAGAAGGGAAAAAGGGGCAGAAGAAATAATAGAGGAAATAATCAACAAAAATTTGCCATGTCTTATGAAGGACACAAAATTATGGATCCAAGAAGTGCAGTATACCCCAAACAGAATAGATCTGAATAGGCCTATGCCAAGACACTTAATAATCAGATTATCAAACATCAAAACAAAGAGAGAATCCTGAAAGCAGCAAGAGAAAAGCAATCCATCACATACAAAGGAAGCTTGATAAGACTATCTGTGGATTTCTCAGTAGAAACCATGGAAGCAAGAAGGAAGTGGGGTGATGTATTTAAGATACTGAAAGAGAAAAACCACCAACCAAGAATCCTATATCCAGCAAAACTGTTCTGCAAATATGAGGGAGAGTTTGGAATATACTCTGACAAACAATGACAGAGTTTGTGAACAAGATACTTGCTCTACAGGAAGCACTAAAGGAAGCACTGCATACAGGAAAAGACAGGAGTGAGAGGTTTGGAAAACAATTTTGGGAGATAGCAGCACAGCAATGTAAGTACACTGAACAAAGATGACTCTAAGTATGGTTGAAAGAGGAAGGTTAGGACCATGTGGGACACCAAAATGAAAGAGGAAAGATAAAGACTGGGACTGTACAACTCAGTGAAACCTAGGGTGCCCAACGATTGTAACAAAAGGTACAAATATGTTTTTTCATGAGGGAGAACAAATGAATGTCAACATTGCAAGTTGTTAAAAATAGGGTGATGTGCTTGTTTGAATATATTATTTCCCCCAAAACGCCATTATCTTTGATGTAGTCTTGTGTGGGCAGATGTATCAGTGTTCATTAGATTGTAATTCTTTGGGTGTTTCTATGGAGATGTGATTCAATTAACTGTGGACCAGACGTTTGGTTGGATAATTTCCATGGAGGTGTTGTCCCGCCCATTCAGGGTGGGTCTGCATTAAATTACTGGAGCACTATATGAGCTCAGACAGAAGGAGCAAGCTTGCTACAGACAAGAGGGACACTTTGAAGAATGCATAGAAGCTGAGAGAGTAGCTGCAGATGAGAGACAGTTTGAAGATGGCCGTTGAAAGCAGACTTTTGCTTCAGAGAAGCTAAGAGTGGACAAATGCCCCAAGAGCAACTGAGAGTGACATTTTTGAGGAACTGCAGCCCCAAGAGGAACATCCTGGGAGAAAGCCTTTTTGAACACAGAACTTTGGAGCAGATGCCAGCCACGTGCCTTCCCAGCTAACAGAGGTTTTCCAGACACCATTGGCCATCCTCCAGTGAAGATACCCAATTGCTGATGTGTTACCTTGAACACTTTATGGCCTTAAGACTGTAACTGTGTAACCAAATAAACCCCCTCTTATAAAAGCCAATCCATTTCTGGTGTTTTACATTCCGGCAGCATTAGCAAACTAGAATAGGTGGGATTGGGGAGAAAATACAATCAATGCAAACTAGAGACTATAATTAACAAAAACATTGTATTATGCTTCCTTTAATATAACAAAGGCAATATACAAAAGCTAAATGAACATGGGAATGGGATATAGGGAAAGGGTATGGGACTCCTGCAATTGGTGATGTTGTCGACTCTTTATTTTACTTTAGTTTAATGCTGTTTTTTCTTTTGTTGCTTCCTAGATGTCATGTTTTTTTTTTTTTTCTCTTTCTCTCTTTTTCTTTCTTTTTCTTTTTTCTCTCTACCTTCTTTGACTCTTCTCCTTCTTTTTGAAAGAAATGGAGATGTCCTTATATAGATAGTGGTAATGGAGCCAAACACATAAGTATGTGACTATACAGGGAACCATCAATTGTTTACTTAGGGTGGAATGTATGGTGTGTGAACAAAACCATCTTAAAAGAAATAGGTTGATGAAGAAAACTTGAGGGCACTATAATGAGTGAAAAGACAGACATGTAAGGACAAATATTGCAGGGTCTCACTGATATGAACTAATTATAATATGTAAACTCATAGACATGAATATAAGTTGCCAGGATATAGCATGAGGCTAAAGAATGGGGAGTGGTTGCTTATTATGAGCAGAATGTTCAACAAGGGTGAACTTAAACATTTGGAAATGGATAGAGGTGCTGGTAGCACGTTGTGAGAATAACAGTGCTGAATGGTGTATGAATGTGTTGGAAAGGGGAAGCTCAGAGTCACATATGTCACCAGAAGGAAAGTTGGGGGTTAAAAGATGGGAATGTATGAAACAGTGAACCTTGTGGTGGACAATGTCCACGATTAACTGTACAGATATTAGAAATCTCTCTCATGAACTAGAACAAATGTATGACATTATATCTAGAAGTTAATAATAGAGGGGCATATAGGGAAAAAAATAAACCTATTGCAAACTATATACTACAGTTAGTAATATTTTAACATTCTTTCATCAACAGTAACAAAGGTACTATACCAAAACTATGAATCAATAATGGGGGGCGATGTTTAGGGGTATGGGAGGATTTGAGTTTCTTTTTGTTGTCTTTATTTCTTTTCTGGAGTAATGAAAATCTTCTAAAAATTGAAAAAAAATTAATTGTGGTGATGGATGCCCAGCTAGTACTGTGGGCATTTGATTGTACACTTTGAATCTTTGGATAATTGTATGGTATGTAAACAATCAAAAAAAATAAAAAAAGCCATTGATTGTATACCTTGAATGGATTGTGTCTCAGTAAAACCACTTTAAAAAGTTATTTCATGTAACCGGAATATCATATAATACTATGTAAAGAACAAAGAGGCTTTGTATTTATCTAATAAGGGGCTAAATCAGAAAATATGATTACTATCAAAAGAATAAAAACATAAAAATAAAATCCTCTATAATTTTTCAAACTGGAAGACAGCTTCTATAAAACTGGTAGATGAATAAATTCTTCATTCTTAAAAAAACAGATATGATGAGACTGAAGAGGTTGTACAGACGGCAAATAAGCACATGAAAAGAGTCAACATCAGTAGCCATTAGGAAATTCAAAATGAAGCCACAATGAGATATCACTATACAACTATCAGAACAGCTAAAATAAAAAGAATATTGACAATGCTAAATGCTGACAAGGATTCAAAGAGACCGGATTACTCTTTTTATTATTATTATTTTTTTAATAATTCAATTTCATTGAGATATATTCACATACCATACAGTCATACAAAGCATACAATCAATTGTTCACAGTACCACCATATAGTTGTGCATCCAACACCAAAATTAATTTTTTTTTATTTACTTATTTGGAATTTTATTATTATATTTTAATTCTTTTTTATGTTCCATAAAATACAATGCGGACAAGCACAGTGCATATTCAGGAGTAGCCCAGCAGCCCCCTTTCCAAAAATTTGCAAGGATTTTATAAACAATAAAAATTGGCCAACAATGATTATAGCCCACAATGTGGAGCACTCATGGTAAGTTGCAATTTTTTTTTTAATTAAATTCAGTTTTATTGAAATACATTCACACACCATACAATCATCCATGGTATAAAATCCACTGTCCACAATATGATAACATAGTTATGCGTTCATCAACACAATCTATCTCTGAACATTTTCCTTACATCAGAAAGAACCAGAACAAGAATAAAAAATAAAAGTGAAAAAAGAACGCTCAAATCATCCCCCATCCCACCCCATTTGTCCTTTAGATTTTATCCCCATTTTTCTATTCATCCATACACTAGATAAAGGGGGTGTGATCCACAAGGTGTTCACAATCACACTGTCACCCCTTGTAATCTACATTATTATATAATTGTCTTCAGGAGTCCAGACTGCTGGATTGGAGTTTGGTAGTTTCAGGTATTTACTTCTAGCTATTCCAATACATTAAAACCTAAGAGGTGTTATCTATATAGTGCATAAGAATGTCCACCAGAGTGACCTCTCGACTCCATTTGGAATCTCTCAGCCACTGAAACTATTTCGTCTCATTTTGCATCCCCCTTTTGGTCAAGAAGATACTCTCAGTCCCACGATGCCGGGTCCACATTCATCCCCGGGAGTCATAGCCTGCATTGCCAGGGAGATTTACACCCCTGGGAGTCGGGTCCCAAGTAGAGGGGAGGGCAGCGAGTTCACCTGTTGAGATGGCTCAGTTAGAGAGAGAGAGGCCCACATCTGAGCAACAAAGAGGTACTCAGGGGGAGACTCTTAGGTACCATTACATGCAAGTTTAGACTCTCCTTTGTGGTAATGAGCTTCATAAGGGCAAGTCCCATGCTCGAGGGCTCAGCACATCAAACCGCCAGTACCAATGTTTATGACAACATCAACACCAGTCCAGGTGAGGATGTCCAACACATCCGCACCTTCCCCCAGATCCTCGGGGCTGGGGAGGGGGAGGCTGTAAATATATTTTTTATTATCTGCCCAAATTACTCTGGGATGTGTCACTCAAAATTAATTTTTGAACATGTTCATTACCACACACACAAAAGTAATAAGAATAAAAATTAAAGAGAAAAAGAACAATTAAAGTAAAAAAGGTCACTGGGTGTGTTTTCTTTTTTTGCCCCCATTTTTCTACTCATCCATCCATACACTGGACAAAGGGGAGTGTGATCCACATGGCTTTCCCAATCACATTGTCACCCCTCATAAGCTACATTTTTATACAATTGTCTTCAAGATTCAAGGGTTCTGGGTTGTAGTTTGATAGTTTCAGGTATTTACTCTACCTATTCCAATTCATTAGAACCTAAAAAGGGTTGTCTATATTGTGTTTAAGAGTGCCCACCAGAGTGACCTCTTGGCTCCTTTTGGAATCTCTCAGCCACTGAAACTTATTTCATTTCATTTCACATCCCCCTTTTGGTCAAGAAGATGTTCTCCATCCCATGATGCCGGGTAGACTGGATTACTCTTTAATTGTTGGTGGGAATGAAAAATGGTACAGCCACTCTGGAAAACAATTTGATATTTTCTTTAAAAAGTGAAACATGAAATTACCATGTGACCAGGCAATTGCCCTAGTGGGCATTTATCCCAGAGAAATGAAGACTTATGTTCACATAAATACCTGTAAATGAATGTTTATCTCAGCAATACATAATAAGCCCAAACTGGAAACAATCCAGATACCCTTCAACTAGTGAATGGTTAAATAAATGGGCACATCCATAGCATGGAATGAGACAGCAATTCAAGGAAATGAACTACTGATACATTCAACAACCTGGATGAATCTCCAGAGAATTTTGCTGAGTGGAAAAAAAAAATCTCAAAATGTTACATACTATATAACTCCAGTCATAGATGACAAAATTCATAAAATAGAGACCAGATTAGTGGTTGCCAGGGGTTACAGAGGGCTTGAGGTGGGTGGGAGGGAAGTTGGTATGGTAATAAAAGGGATACTCGTGATGCAAATATTCTGTATCTTGACTGTTTCAATGCAATGGTTGTGATATCATACTACAGTTTTGCAAGATGCTAACCACTGGGTGAAACTGGCTAAAGGGACATGGGATCTTTCTGTTTTATTTCTTTCAGCTGCATGTGAATCTACAATTATCTCAAGATAAAAAGTTTAACTTGAAAAAGACACAAAAAAAAGATACATAACATAATGCAATATCATTTTGTTCAAGAAGACTAACAAATTGATAAACGTGTTCTTTTTGACTGAGAATTTGAGATATGAATATGATCATAAATTTATTAGAATATATTAATTTCTTTGAAATTAATCTATAAATTCAGTAATGCCAATCAGAATGTAGGATTTTTCTTTTAATTTGATGAAATTATTTTAAAGTTCATCTAGAAAAACAAACATGTAGGAATAACCAGGAAAATAATATGGGGGAAAAAGTAATAATGAGAAGGAAATAGCCCTTCAAATATAGAAATGTCTCATTAAATTACAGCAGTTAGCATAGTATGGGCTGATATTGAAACAGATTCCACTAATAAATAGAATGGAAAGTTGAGAAATGAACATAAGTATATGAACATTATTATGTGGCAAAACTGGCCTTCCAAACATTAGTTAAAAGAGAGTCTGTCAGATAAAGTAAATCACAAAAACTGGAAAGCCATTTGACAAAAGTCAGCTGGAATTCTTCAGAAGTTCTTTCAGCAAAGCAAATTCAATGACTTAAACTCAGGAAGAAATACCATAATAACAACAACAAACCCTAGGGGAAAATGTGATTAAATTAAAAAAAAAAAATTGAGTCAGGGAAGACAGTATTCTAAGCATGGCATAAGATTGAGAAACCACTAATGATAAAATTGATGGTTCAAACATTAACCCCCTTGACATTTCCTTACAACAAAAACAACAAAAATACCCACCTCCAGGGCGAAAATCAAAAGACAAACAAGAAACATAATGAAAAATGTTTGTAATACGTGATACACATGTACTTAATCTCTTTAGTATGCAAAGAGGTTATACCAATCAATCTGAAACAGATCGTTTTTTCTACTTTACCGTTTTTATCTCCAGGGGTACATATTTCCCCTTCCTGTCTGCTCTGGTCCATATACAGAATTTAGGAACATGGTGAAGAACAAGAGAATTCAACAGGAAGAAACCCAAGAGAGTCTGCTTTCCCCGTCCATTTGCACAGCCACTTCCCTGGGAGAGGTTCTTATCAATTCTATCCTGGAAATTGCAACAGCCTCCAACTGACGTCTCTGCCTCCAGCTTTATATTCTGTAATAGCCTCCCAGGGTTGCCATAACAAATCACCATTGGGTGGCTTAAAACAACAGAATTTTTCCCTCTCACTTCTGGAGACCTGAAGTTGGAAACCAATGTGTTAGCAGGGTTGGTTCCTTCGGGAGGCTCTGATGCAGGAACTGTTCCTTGTCTCTCTCCTAGCCTCTGGCAGTTGCTGGGTTCTTTGGCATGCCTTGGCTTGTAGCTGCATCATTCCAATCTCTGCCTCCTTTGCCACATGCCCTTTTTCTCTGGGTATCTGCTTCTGTATCTCTGTGTCCAAATCTCCTTCTCTTTTCTGTTATAAAGAGACCAGGCATTGGCTTTAGGGCTCACCTAATCCAGTATGACCTCGTCTTGATTATATCTTCAAAGACTCTATTTGCAAATAAGTTCACATCCTGAGGTTCCAGGTGGACATGAATTTTGGGGGGACACTATTCAACTCAGTACACCTTCCAATCCATTTTCTATAGGGCTACCACAGTTACACTTTTTAAAACACATACAATTGATAATGAAACTTCCTTATTTAAATCTTTTCATGATTCTCCCATTGCGTCTAGGATCAAGTCTAAATTGAAATATCAGGCACTTCATATGGCTCTGCCTCTCTTGCCTTGTACTTTTTCTATAGCTACACTTGTATGTAAACTCTAGCCACTGAATTCAGTGTTTCCTGAATAACCAATCATTATGGGACTTTTATGCCTTCATTCATGCTATTTTCCTCTAGTTTTAACTGTTTTCACTTTTTTTCTGACAAAATTTACCCACCTTTATAAGACTCAAAATAAAAACAAAATCACCATTTCAGAAAGCCAGATTCTTTCTTTCTTCCCTCTCCTATTTCAAACAGTTAATCATTCCCTTTCTCATGTTGCACAGCATTTATTCCTATCACTGGTGATCTTATTTTCCTAATCAACAAGTGTAACACATTTTCTGATAAATAGAAGTTATACCACTCAGGGCCATGGGAAGCCCTAAGCACATTTGACAATATATTATAATTACAGCATATTAAAATACTTTAAATCATGTTCTCCATTAGCATACTTGATAGTATAATTACCATATTTCCTTATTTTATTTAATAATATTGTATTAAACAGATTATTAAAGTAAGGAATCAGATTTTTTTAAACTGCAAAATTTGTCCAGATAATTTTGTTCTCTGTGTGTGTGTGTGTGTGTGTGTGTGCATGTAGTATCACAGATTTAAGTGTAAGTCTTCAACATATTTAGAATATAAGGATCCTTCTAAAGCATATCTCACCGTGTAGTTATGCATAGCATCATGGCTTCACATCATGATGATTATTTGTAGTCTGTAGTGGTGATAGTGTCTCATTAGCACCTTTTGGATAGATGGATGGTTTGTTAAAGACTCTGAGTTTTGTCTTTGATTTTTGTTTGGTTAAATTCAGAGTCTTGATTGTTCCTTGGTTGAATGACATATTGCTGGAAGTTAAATAGCTTCTCCTTAAGTGGCAGGAGGATTTGAACAGAGAGAGTTCTAGAGTCTGAGTGATCACACCTTTCTCTCCCAGCTTTGAAAATTCTATCAGCTATTCCTGAGAGACTTGGCTGTTTCTACTTCCTTTAATTGCATTGCCTGGCTGAAGAGAGGCGTTCTTTTGCATTATCAATAGTTTTTTATCTTAATGCTTCATCATTACATAATCTTTTGGAGGGCATTTTAAGCAACAAATAGGGATTCAAAATTTATTTAAACTTTTGTCATTGATGCAAATACCTAACTGAAGTGAGAAAAGGGTAAATATACTTAGCATACACAACTAGGCCTTGCTGGGGTCTTGTCACCTGTGTTATCCCAGGCAGTGAGAACTTAATTCTTTTGCCTGGTAGTTGACAGGAAAATAAGTTTTGATACTTATTGTAAAGACACATTCCACTTCCAAAAAAGCCAAAACTTGAACAAATATTTGCATTTACAATTCATAAAATTAAGATAATTGTCATGTTTGTTTCCTTTGCAAGACTATTAGTCCTTCGGTTCTGCTATTTTTTCCTACTTCAACTCTGTATACCCTGAGTCCAGCATGGTGTTTTATATATATCATGTGCTCAATAAATGCTATGGAAAGAATAAGTAAATACAAACTATAAACTAGTCAGGTATCCAATATACACATGCAAGATTGACATTGGTTTGAAGGGATGGTTTTCAACTTATTTTTCCTTATCCCATGAATTGGAGGGAGGTGTATTGTTGCTAAATTGAAATAAAAGTCACATAAATGGATAGAATCTTCTCATTTAAATTTTCCATGAACCATTAGAACATGCTTCTGCTTCTGTGATTGACAGCAAGTCACGACTAAGTGAATGGACAAGTAGCAAATATCAACAGGACATATTAGAAACATCCAGTAGTCCTTAGGTTCAGTCTGTTTTTATAAGACGTACGCTCAAGGCTGTCATTCTTTATGAATATATGTTCTAACGAGTGGTAGTTTCAAGCTGTATGTAAGCCAGAAAAAACATGTTCTTAAAGTTAATCCATTCTTATGGATGTGAACCCATTATAAGCAGGACCTTTCTATGAGGTTACTTGAGTTAAGGTGTGGCCCAGCCCAATCAAGATGGGTCTTAACCATGAAGGACTGATAAAGGAGTCCTTTATCAGTGGAATGAAACTCAGAGAACGAGAAAGCCACTGGAAGCAAGAAATGGAAATTCAATGAAATCAGGAAGAGAGAGGAGAGGCTAGAAGAGGCCTTTATGAGCACTGCCATGTGACAGAGGAGCCAAGGACCAAGGATCACTGACAGCCAGCCCCAGAACATCAGTCTTACGGAAGAAAGCATTTCCTTGATGATGTCTTGATTTGGATTTTCTCTTAGCCTCTAAACCATGAGCTAATATATTCCCATTGGTTAAGCCAACCCATTGTATGGTATTTGCTTGAGCAGCCAATGAAATTGACACACTGTATAATATATAAGCTTGTAAAATGGTTCATAGTTCATATGATGGAATTAACTATACCAATATTTCCTGTGGAATTCAATGAATCTTCCTAACTGGGTATTCTAGTTTGCTAATGCTGCTGGAATGCAAAACACCAGAAATGGATCAGCTTTAATAAAAGGGCATTTATTTGGTTATACAGTTATAATCTTAAGGCCATAAAGTGTCCAAGGTAATGCATCAACAATTGGGAACCTTCACTGTAGGATGGCCAATGGGATCCAGAAAACCTCTGTTAGCTGGGAAGGCATGTGGCTGGCAGCTCCTCCAGAGTTCTGGTTTCAAAACGGCTTTCTCCTGGACGTTCCTCTGTAGGCTTCAGCTTTCTCTCCAAAATGTCACTCTCAGTTGCTCTTGGGGCATTTATTCTCTTTTACTTTCTCCGGAGCAAAAGTCTGCTTTCAAAGGCTGTCTCCAAAATGTCTCTGTAAGCTTCAGCTCCTCTCTCAGCCTACGTGCATTCTTCAAAGTGTCCCTCTTGGCTGTAGCAAGCTTGCTCCTTCTGTCTGAGGTTATATAGTGCTCCAGTAATTTAATTCAGACCCACCCTGAATGGGTGGGGCAACATCTCCGTGGAAATTATCTAATCAGAGTCATCACCCACAGCTGGGTAGGGCACATCTCCATGGAAACACTCAAAGAATTACAAGCTAATCAACACTGATACCTCTGCCCACACAAGATTACATCAAAGAAAATGGTGTTTTGGGGGACATAATACATTCAAACCAGCACAGTGGGTGTGCCATTGACCCAGAGCCTCTTCAAGAAGGGAGGCATTCCTCTACTACTGAGAGGTACCAGAGGTAGACAGGCCTGGCAGTGGTGTCTTCCGGGTCTCCAGGCTGTATAACAAACTACCCCAAAGCTTAGGGGCTTAAAAACAGCAACCATTTTATTATGTCTCATGATTTCGCAAGTTAGGAACTCAGGCAGGGGTCAGCAGAGTGAATCTTCTGCTCCATATGGCATTAGCTGAAATTGCTTGGTAGTATTCAGTTGGGGGCTGAGTGGGCTGAGAGGGTCCTCACTCACATGTTTGGTGGCTTGGCAAGTTGGATGAAAGGCTCAATTCAGCTAGAGCTGTCCAGTGGTATGCCTAACGGCTTCTCCATTATGATGGCCTCAGGGTAATTGGACTTCTTACAGGCCTGCATGGCTGTTCATGACTGAACATCAGAATCATACAGTGGCCCTTCTACCATCCTCCACTGGTCAAAGCAATCACAGCCTGTCAAAATTTAAGAGTTGAAGAGAGAGATCTCACCTCTCCAAGGGAGGAGTGTCAAAGAATTTGCAGCCTCGTTTTAAAGCTGCCATGGGGTTGGGGTGGGGAAAATCCAAGGGGAAGCCAAATTTGTAATGGGACGTTGAAGGGCATTGTGAGGCTGCAAGTGGGAGAATAAAAAATAAGGTAAGAATCTAGGTAGCAAGAATCAGAAACTACATGATAGGAGGACCTGTTGGTATCAGGTATTCAGAGGTAAGAGCATATGAACAGCAAGAAAATGTTGGAGATTCCCTTTTATGATTGGTGCAGTGCCCAGTGTGTGTGATATGGGGTGGTCATGCCCATCAAGGGAACTTGGAATGGTCAGAGAGTTGCTTCTTTATGCTTGGCTTCACATCTGAGCAAGTTTGACAATGTGGCCACTGAAAATCACCATTTCCTCTCTGTCTCTTTTCTGTTCCACAGATCACTTTTCTAAATCTTGACCAGGAATCACTGTATCCCTGGCCTTTCCTCAGGCAGAAGCTTCTGTTCGGTCCTCAGATCCACCCATAGACTTCAAGGTCTGGGTCCAATGGACAGAGAGGGTGTTTGGGACTCCCAGTGGAAACTCCATCTTAAAAAAACAGTTCTTAAGTCTTTTTTCTGAATACTGTCTGTTCAGGTTTGCTAATGCTGCCATTATGCAAAATACCAGAAATGGATTGGCTTTTATAAAGGGGGTTTATTTGGTTACACAGTTACAGTCCGAGGTAAGGCATCTACAATAGGGTACCTTCACTAGAGAAAGGCCGTTGGCATCCAGAAAACCTCTGTTAGCTGGGAAGGCACGTGGCTGGTGTCTGCTTGCTCCCAGGTTGTGTTTCAAAATGGCCTTCTCCAAAATGTCAGTGTCAGCTTCCAATGGCCGTCTTCAAAATGTGTCTCTCAGCTGCAGCTAGCAGTGAGCATCTTCTGTCTGAGCTTTTATAGGGCTCCAGTGAACTAATCAAGGCTCATGCTGAATGGGCGGGGCCACGCCTCCATGGAAATGATCTAATCAGAGTTATCACCTATAGTTGGGTGGGTCACATCTCCATGGAAACAATCTAATCCAAAGATTCCAACTTAATCAACACTAATACATCTGCCCCCACAAAATTGCTTCAAAGATAATGGTATTTTGGGGAACATAATACATCCAAACTGGCACACTTGTCTTCCTCTTTAATTTCTCCTATGTCCTTCAATCCTCTTTCTTCTTCCAATTACCTTGCTTTCCCTACCCCACCTCCTGGCCAGGGTTTCCTTAAGGCTTTCTCTGAACAGACATTTTTCACTAAAAAGTTTCCTTACCAGCAACTCTCAGAAGAGTCACTTGTTAAATCACCAGGAAGTTTGCAAGCCAGTTGACTTCAGATGGATAGCTTGACTTTGGCCACAGCAGAAGCATTTATTTATGCTATAAATAAATACCCCCACCCACAGAGCCAGTTGTTAAGCATTTACCAGCCCACCACTGCCCAACTCTTCATGATTTTATTTTCTTTCCCCTTGTCTTCCCCCACCTCTGTCTGAATTTAATTCAGAATTCACAGTTTTCACTTGCTGGGGAGTTATAGAACATTTGCATTTGAAAATACAAAATGGTTAAGAGCAAAATGGTTAAGAGCCTCTCTAAGCCTTTCATCTCCTGTCTGTAAAGTGGTGATAATGACATCTTACTGCTTGGTTGTGGTGGGATGAGATGAGGTAATGGGTGTCTGGCGCTCAGCAAGTACTCAATACGTGTTGGTTCATATCGCTCTTATCCACCTCTGCTATTCCCCACCCCACCCAGTCTTTGATTACTAGCTTGTCCAGAAGGCACTTCTTAAAGCTATCATTCTTTGGAAAGGTGACCCTAATGATTCATCAGTGAAGTGTTTTAAGTTGAAAATTTTTTTAATGGTGGAAAAAGCTTACAACAGTCAATCTACACTCTTTTATACTTCTGTGATGAACTGTGAAAAACAGGTCTGTTTCCTTAATAATTTGGCCCTGAGAAGTTTGGGATTATTCTGAATGCGAATTCTGGGGTCATCGTCCATGCTGGCCTTCTTTCATTGAGATACAGCTATTCTGGGAGAACCCACCTGGCATTTGTCTCTATTCAACTTTGCCCTAATTTTGAAAGACCAAAATGTATTGGGGTAACTATGCATTGAGGTCAGTTACGAATCGGTTGGGCAGAACATTTTAACAGCCCTTGCCCTCTCTGTCTTCTAGAGTCTGAACTACATGCATCCTATCCTATGAATCATCTGACATGGAGAGAGAAAGTAAGAGCTGTTAAAACATTTTGCTCAATGAATTTATATCTCATTCCTGCGTATCTCATTCCTGCAAGATTGATTTTACTATGAAAAGGAACTGTTTTCTTATGCTAGTGTTACTATATTCGATGGGGTTAATTGCTCTCTACTTTTAAAAATGAATGTTTTAATGGCCAACAAGGTTTCAGGAAAGGCATAAAGTAAACATAAAAGACAGAAAAAAATAGAAGTTGTTTGTTTGACCTTGGTAAGTCTGAAGGTCCTCTTTTTTGCTGCTCTGTGATTCCTATGGACCATTTTATTTTAAAGTGAGGTTTGCAGAAATATAATTTGCATACAGTAAATTTTACCCGTTTTAGTGTACAATTCTATGAGTTTTGACAAACACATATGTTGTATAACCACCACCATAATCAGGATATAGAACACCTCTATTCCTCCCCCAAATACCCTAGAGCTCTTCCCCCCAATGCCAGCCCCTGGCAACTATGACCTATTTTCTGTCCCTGTAATTTTGCCTTTTCCAGAAAGGCTTATAAATGGGGTCAGACAGCATGTAGTCTTTTGAGTCTGGCTTCTTTTACTTAGCATAACACATTTGAGATCCATCCCTGTTGTGCTTGTATCAGTAGTTTGCTCTTTTTATTGCTGAATAGTGTCCTATTACATGGAGTACTACAGTTTGCTTATCTGTTCACCAGGTGAAGGTCATTTGTGTTGTTTCCAGTTTTGGGTGATTACTAATAAAGCCACTATAAATATTTATGGACAAAATTTATATGGACGTAGGTTTTCCTATCTCTTAGGTAAATCCTATAGACTATTTTCTTTGCTCCCTCAAGCCCCTGGGTAGGGCTCCCCCATGTCTGGGCCTTATCCTCAAGAACCCCTCTCAGGAGTTGAGCACTGTTTCTTCTTCCAGAAGAGATGTATGAGTTCTGGTGCCAGGAAGCAGTTTCACTTTCTAGCTCTCTAGACAACTGGTACACGCTCCATGGAGATAGGAAAATAAATAATAAACAGAGAACTAGATGGGCAATAGATGGAGGGAGAAGTGAGGAAAAATAAGGCGAGCAAGCCTGAGACAGGTCTGCTATGTCAGGTGCTGAAATTAAGGGTTTCTTCTAATTAGCAGCCCAGCTGCCTATAAAATTGAATTGTGCGTCTCTGCTGACAAACTGGAGTCATGACTCACTGGATTATGATTTGCTTGAATCCACTCTTACCATTTGTGCATATGAGGTAATGTATTGCAGCTGATATCTGGACTAAAGTGGGACGATTAGGAGGTCTCTGGTCATCAGAGATTTCTATTAATAATTCTATTTGAATAACAATAATAGCTAATGCTTACCGAGTACTTGCCATGTCCAAGGACTTTACACACATTTCCTCATTTAATCCTCAAAACAACCTTAAGGGCTGGCTATAATTTTCCTCACTTTACTGATTTTACAGAATCTGAGGCATGGAGAGGCTGAGTAATGTGTTCAAGTCCCTACAGTTAGCAAGTGGCAAAGCTGGATGATAAACGCAAGGCAATCTGGTGCTGAACCCCGATTGCTTAACCATTATGCGCTACTGTCCTTCCATAACCTGCCATGGAGAGCCAGACATTTGAAATCTCCTCCTTAGTCTTCTTTTGGCCCTGCAAGGTGACTTCTAATTATCCCTATTTTGCAGATGAGGGAATTGAGCTCAGAGAAATTAAATAACTAGGTCAAGTTCCCTCCCGCTGGTGGATGGTAGAGTTGAGAGTGGAATCCAAGTTAGCCCACGTGCGTTCCCCTGCCTCTCCCTGCTTCTTATAAAATGACTTGGTTTGCCTTGGACTTGACCCAAGCTGAGAGGCTGTCGAAGGCATGAAATGAAGATGAATTTGTCTGAGCCTTTTCTAACCTTGCTGCCCAGGTCCTGCACATGCTGCCTGGGTGTTTGTGTCGGGAACTCACTCCATGCAGCCTGCTGGCCCCAGAGAGGATCTCTATGGGGACCAGGATGTGTATTGTAAAAATATTATGATTTTTTACCATGTCTCTTCTCAAACACTAAAATCCCCTAGGAAAGTCAAGAAAGAACAAAAATAAATACTTGTTAAGGGTATATTTACAATAGATGTCCTTTTGCATTCATTTGACTCAAATTTCCTTAATAGGCCTCTTATTCTGAGCACCACGCTTGCTCTAATTAGTTTTTTCATCATGTGAAGGCTGGTCCCTGGAGGAAGAAAGACCTTAAAAGCCTGAGCCGCAGCTATGGCTATAAAACCGCCAAATAAGCCCATCATTGCCTTCCATGGGCAGTGGAGGTGGGGGCCGGCCCAGTCCGTATTGATCGCACCTGCCATGCAAATGCCCTGGCCTAGGGAGTGCTGGGTTTTTATCATTTATTTTATCATTAATGGGCATCTTCTCTGTGCTAAGCTCTGTGTTCATGACTTTTGGATGTCTGCTATCTCTAGTCCCCACAACAGACTTCATATTTACATCTGTCTCCCTACTGAATGGTGAGCTCCTGAATATAGGGCAATAGGTCATCATGGATGAATTGGATATGGTTTCCTACCATCCAGGAGCCCCTAGGTTAGTAGGAGAAACTGAAATTTTATATTTATATAAATATATAAATAACCTGAATACATGACACACTATGAGAACACAAAATGATTATAACAATACTAATAACATTTAAGAAAAATGGGTGATAGTTCTGGCACTGTGCCCATGAATGTCCTTTTTTAATCCTCAGTGAAATTGGTGCTGTATCAGTTATCTATTGCCACAATAATTCTGTGTAACAACCTTAAATCCCCAGTGGCATCCAACTACAAACATTTATTTTTGTTCACAAGCCTACAAGTTGGCTGCAAATTTCTGCTTTGGGGGTAAATGGCTTTTGTTTGAGGCCCCTCAGTTGGATTCTCCCAGGCATCTAGGTGGCTGGGTGCTGGCTGGTCTGGGACGGTCTCAGATGAAACAATGTACCTCTGTTTTATGCAGCTCTCCTCTTCCAACAGGCTAGCTCGGACTTATTCTCATGGCAGAGGCAGGGGTCCTAGAGCACATGGAAATGCACAAACCTCTTGAAGCCCAGACTGGCACACTGGAGCAGTGGCATTTCCACTGCTTTTGCATTTGGCCAAAACAAACAGACAAGGGTAACCCATTTCAGGGTATGGGGAAGGGACTCCATCTCTTGATAGGAGGAGGTGCAAAATTACACTATAAAGGGCATGGATACCAGAGGGGTGGAAAATGGCAACAATTTTTGCAACCTACCACAGAGAGGATTATCATCCTCATTTTACTGATAAGAAAACTGAGGCACAGAGTGGTACTTAAGTTCACAGAGAAAGTGATAACAATATAAATAAAAGGGCTATGGAAGTATTGGTGGAGGCGATCAATGAGCTTCTAAAAGACTTGGGTAAGAGTGGGATGAGTTGGAAGTGAGGCACTGGAGCAGATGCTATGGATGCCTTGCCCCACTGGAATTCACCGGCAGCTGAACCGCTTCTTATCTTAAGGGACTCCCTGCTGCTCTGCAGGACGCTTTCTCCAGGGCCATGGAAGGTGGCTCAGCTCACCTCCAGGGCAGCCTGCAAGTGTTAGACTTAATGCCCCCTGCGGCAACCCTCAACCAGGGTAGGAATTGGTAAATAAATTCTCCAGCTTTCCAGGCCCTCAGTCCCTCGGTCTCTCAGTGGAACAATTCTGTGGCACATCTCCCAGAGTTCCTCAGAGGGTCCCCAGGGAGATGGAGCCCCAAGTTACTCTCAGGAGTAGCCTGCTCATTAGCACACACCTTACTGTCTTCCCCTTTCAAATAAGCCCCCTGAACCCAAACCCTCGTCTCTGGTTATGCTTTTGGGGGGAGCCAAACTAAGAAAGCTTTGAAGGATGGTTAAGATATTTCAGACAGTGAAGAGTTGGTGGTAGAGGCTGGTAAAATGCTCCCAGTAGCAGATCTTGCTCAAATAGTTCTTGAAGCTGTTCTGAGATAGTCTATTCTCTGTTTGGGATGAAGTGCTCTTTTTGGAATATGGGACTGATTTTATACTGTAACATGCAACACACAAAGGAAGTGCATAGGTACCACTTACCTGGTTTTGTCATCATAATTTTCAAAAAATTACCTTTCCTAGTTATAAAAGAAATGCAGGCACATTGCAGAAAAATTGGAAATGCAAAAGTAAAAAGAAGAAAAAATACACACTCCTATGACACAGAGGCAGATCCTACTAAAACCTTTTCTGTATTTCCTCTTGGTTTCTCTTCTATTAGTATTTTAATACAGTTCATGCACTATGAATGGTAGCTTGAATTCTGTACCCCAAATTAGACATGTTCTCAATCTTAATCTGCATTCCTGTAGGTGTGAACCCACTGTAAATAGGATCTTTTGAAGATGTTATTTTGGTTAAGGTGTGGCCCAACGAAATGAGGTTGGGCCTTAATACGGATTACTGGAGCCCTTTGTAAGCAGAAGGAATTCAGGCAGAAAGAGAAAGCCATGCGCAGAGGAGCCAGAAGCCAAAAGTCAACAGAACCCAGAAGAGAATGGAGAAGACACCGCCCTGCGATGTGAGACAGAGATACAAGCCAAGGAACCCCAAGGATTGCAGCAAGCCAGCAACAGACACTACCACCCCAGGAAGAAGCAAGCCTTCTGGCCTCTGAAACCATGAGACAATAATTCCAGCTGTTTAAGACAACCCATTGTGAGGTATTTGTCATAGCAGCCTGGAAAACTAAGACACTATATATTTAATTTTTGACTCTCCTTTTTTCCCCCTTAATATCAGAGAAAAAGAATTTTATATATTATTTTAAAATCTCTGGAAATCTGACTTCTAATGGCTGCCTCATATATAGCATGTAAATGTAGCCTAATTTTATTTATTATCCACCCCCTCCCATTTTTGGACACTGTTTCTAAATTTTCTTTGTGTAAATAATACTATATTTCAATCTTTGTGCATAATGTTTTATATTAATGTCAGATGATTTCCTTTAGGATATATTCTTAGAAGTATATTTAGTAGATTACAGAAGCTATATTTTTTATAGGCTTTTGGCCACTAAAATTGTCATTTTAATATGTAGGATCCGCCCAGCATGGGCTTCTCACTTAATACCTAAGGAGGTGTTCTAGTTTGCTAGTGCTGCTGGAATGGAAAACACCAGAAATGGACTGGCTTTTATAAAGGGGGTCTATTTGGTTAAACAGTTACAGTCTTAAGGCCATTAAGTGTCCAAGGTAACGAATCAACAATCGGGTATCTTCACTGGAGGATGGCCAATGGTGTCCGGAAAACCTCTGTTAGCTGGGAAGGCACGTGGCTGGTGTCTGCTCCAAAGTTCTGGTTTCAAAATGGCTTTCTCCCAGGACATTCCTCTCTAGGCTGCAGCTCCTCTTCAAAATGTCACTCTCAGTTGCTCTTGGGGTGTTTGTCCTCTCTTAGCTTCTCTGGAGCAAGAGTCTGCTTTCAGTGGCCATCTTCAAACTGTCTCTCATCTGCAGCTACTCTCTTAGCTTCTGTGCATTCTTCAAAGTGTCCCTCTTGGCTGTAGCAAGCTCGTTCCTTCTGTCTGAGCTTATATAGTGCTCCAGTAAACTAATCAAGGCCCAT